>NC_138228.1:39154300-39216800 GCF_964197995.2 Scardinius erythrophthalmus
GAGTATCTCGGTAATCTACTGCTTTTCCTGCAGTTCCGTTGAATTTACTGTCGAATTTGAACCACTGAATTTGTGGAAGCAAATTTGCAAAGCGAAATAAAATGGACCGAAAATTGCCTGTTGAATATTATAGGTTGTATTTTTAAACAGTTTGAATATTTTGGAAGTGAAATATTAAAGGTGAATATGGATTATTGAATTTTTAATAATGAAAATGTGTTTGAAATGTTTTTAATTGAAATATTCACAGCTTAAATATTCAACCATGTTGAATTTCAGCCCATAAAAATGCAAGCCCTAAAAATACAATGCATTAAAATGCAAGCATGGTTAATGCAACGCCTATTTTGTTTCAAGTAGTGCAATTCAACAGGCTTTTTGTTTCAAAAACATTTGACATTATTTTACTTCCATAGATTCTGAAGTGCAGATCCAATTGATTATCCCATGAATCCACGGGAGAGGAGTTGTGAATGGCAGTGATGCATGACAATGCCAACATGGCCGATGTAATACATATCACCAGCATTCATACTACACACATGCATACTATATATAAAATTATTTTACTGGTTATGAAGTTCCTTGTGAAATGTAGTGCATACTTAGACAGTATACAGTTTTGAATGTGGGCCTAGTGAAAAAGAAACAGCTGTACTGCAAGCTACTTGATATTTTTTGAATAAACAAAATAGGGTAACAACTTCAAACTTATATAGATAAATTTACACCAATGCAAATAAAATATGAACTCTAGTTGGTGAATCTTTTTCTTTTTTTCATTCTAGTTAACTGTATAATTTGGAGAGCATTTAAAAGACTGTTCCAAATTAACTTGTTCACTAGAATGAATCACACATTCCAATTAACAAACAAACAATATATATATATATATATATATATATATATATATATATATTAGGGTGCATCAAATTTGAATGGGAAATTTTAATTTCAAAATATCAATTTGGCTGGCATTGCATTTTGTTCCAATTAACATAAAAATGACTTTTGCAAAGTTTTGAGGAATTTCATTGAGATTTAGGGGTGCCACCTAACACATGAACTTTGGCGAAATTACGAAAAATGTGCAATTTTTTGTCTAATTCCCAAAAGGTTGACCTGGAAATGTTGAGTACAGTGACCTTTTATACAGTAACATGTTCTATAGGGTTATCAAAGTAAAAGTTGTTTGTTTGCGCTTTGGGCAACTTGGGCATTTCTCAGAATTCAACTTTCAAGATTGTCCATTCATTTGTCCTATATAGACAAAATGAATGGAGGTCAATGGGACATGTTCACGTGGCCTTACCCTGTTAATTTACTGTAACAACTACAATGCTACTCTCAATACACATGAGACATCTACAGTGGGGAGAACAAGTATTTGATACACTGCAGATTTTTAAGGTTTTCCCTCTTACAAAGCATGTAGAGGCAAAAAGCAAAAATCCAGAAAATCACATTGTATGATTTTTAAGTAATTAAATTTGCATTTTATTGCATGACATAAGTATTTGATACATCAGAAAAGCAGAACTTAATTTTTGGTCCAGAAACCTTTGTTTGCAGTTACAGAGATCATACGTTTCCTGCAGTTCTTGACCAGGTTTGCACACACTGCAGCAGGGGTTTTGGCCCACTCCTCCATACGGACCTTCTCCAGATCCTTCAGGTTTCGGGGTTGTCGCTGGGCAATACGGACTTTCAGCTCCCTCCAAAGATTTTGTATTGGGTTCAGGTCTGGAGACTGGCTAGGCCACTCCAGGACCTTGAGATGCTTCTTATGGAGCCACTCCTTAGTTGCCCTGGCTGTGTCTTTCGGGTCGTTGTCATGCTGGAAGACCCAGCCACGACCCATCTTCAATGCTCTTACTGAGGGAAGGAGGTTGTTGGCCAAGATCTCGCGATACATGGCCCCATCCATCCTCCCCTCAGTACGGTGCAGTCGTCCTGTCCCCTTTGCAGAAAAGCATCCCCAAAGCATGATGCTACCACCCCCATGCTTCACGGTTGTGATGGTGTTCTTGGGGTGGTACTCATCCTTCTTCTTCCTCCAAACACGGCGAGTGGAGTTTAGACCAAAAAGCTCTATTTTTGTCTCATCAGACCACATGACCTTCTCCCATTCCTCCTCTGGATCATCCAGATGGTCATTGGCAAACTTCAGACGGGCCTGGACATGCGCTGGCTTGAGCAGGGGAACCTTGTGTGCGCTGCAGGATTTTAATCCATGACGGCGTAGTGTTTTACTAATGGTTTTATTTGAGACTGTGGTTCCAGCTCTCTTCTGGTCATTGACCAGGTCCTGTCGTGTAGTTCTGGGCTGATCCCTTACCTTCCTCATGATCATTGATGCCCCACGAGGTGAGATCTTGCATGGTGCCCCAGACCGAGGGAGATTGACCGTCATCTTGAACTTCTTCCATTTTCTAATAATTGCGCCTACAGTTGTTGCCTTCTCACCAAGCTGCTTGCCTATTGTCCTGTAGCCCGTCTCAGCCTTGTGCAGGTCTATAGTTTTATCCCCGATGTCCTTACACAGCTCTCTGGTCTTAGCCATTCTGGAGAGGTTGGAGTCTGTTTGATTGAGTGTGTGGACAGGTGTCTTTTATACAGGTAACGAGTTCAAACAGGTGCAGTTAATACAGGTAATGAGTGGAGAACAGGAGGGCTTCTTAAAGAAAAACTAACAGGTCTGTGAGAGCCGGAATTCTTACTGGTTGGTAGGTGATCAAAAACTTATGTCATGTAATAAAATGCTAATTAATTTTTTAAAAATCATACGTGATTTTCTGGATTTTTGTTTTAGATTCCATCTCTCACAGTTGAAGAATACCTATGATAAAAAATTACAGACCTCTTAAGTAGGAAAACCTGCAACATCGGCAGTGTATCAAATACTTGTTCTCCCCACTGTATACTCTGAATATGACATTGTCCACTCTAGAATACTGTTGATGTTAAGCTTAATAGCTTAGCTAACATAGATAGCAAACGGTTGCTAGCTAACGTTAGCTAGATGTAATACCTATAAATATGACTTAAATGACTTATGAGTATACAAAGTATACAAAGACACAACTACAGATATGATAGTAATATGTAATAATACATACCCAACACAGAAAGATCACCTCAAACAGAAAGATCACCTCAGTTTTCTTGAGCTGTAGTATTGTTTACCTCAGATCTCCATGATCTCCATTGAGCACTGTTAACCACTTTATCCAACAAAAACAGATGTGCGGTGGCACCCCTAAATCATCATGTACAGGAAAAATATTTTGCATGTGTTGTTTCTACATATATTGGAACACTTTTAGCACCCAGCCATATCAAAATTCAAGAATTGTGTTTTTTGATGCACCCTAATATATATATATATATATATATATATATATATATATATATATATATATATATATATATATATATATATATATATATATATATATTTCAAAAGAAGTATTTTGTTTTCACATTCTATACTCTAATTTTTTTATAACTTGCTCTTCCTTTGAAAAGACTTTCCTTTTATGTTGTTGTCACTTAAGGTGAGCAGACTATTTTATATTAACCAAATAGACTATTAAGCCACCCCAAGCCTGGACGACCAGTTTCACTGTGCCAATCTGGAAGGGAAAGGGTGATGTGAGCAAATGTACCAACTACATACCCTTCCGTCTCCTGTGCCATACAATGGAGATCTTTGAAATGATTCTCGACGGGCACTGCCAGCACCTCCCTAAATCAATGCGGCTTTGCCAAGGGATGCAGAATCTGATGCTATCCATGCTGCTCAGCTACTCGTGGAGAAACATCGAGAGAAAAACAAGAAAGTCCACATGCCATTCCTGGATTGGAGAAGGCATTTGACCGGGTCCCCCATGAACTGATCTGGAGTGCCCTTCGATCACACCAGGTCCCTGAGGCCTAAGTCCGAGGGACCCAACTCCTCTACCAGGATACTACCAGCGCTGCCCTGTGGGAATTTCGTCAGCTTTCAGCATTAGCATTGGAGTTCACCAAGGATTCACCTTTTGCCCCTTCCATTCATCCTATATAATAACAATAATAATAATAATAATAATAATAATAATTTGTTACATTTATATAGCGCTTTTCTGGGTCTTCAAAGCGGTTCACATATGGAAGGGGGGAATCTCCTCAACCACCACCAATGTGCAGCATCCACCTGGATGATGCGACGGCAGCCATATTGCGCCAGAACGCCCACCACACACCAGCTTACTGGTGGAGAGGAGACAGTGATGAAGCCTATCAGTATATATGGGGATGATTAGGAGGCCATGATGGACAGGGGCCAATGGGCAAATTTGGCCTGGATGCCGGGGTTAAACCCCTACTCTTTTTCGAAGGACATCCTGGGATTTTTAATGACCACAGAGAGCCAGGACCTCGGTTTAATGTCTCATCCGAAGGACGGTGCACTTTGATAGTATAGTGTCCCCGTCACTACACTGGGGCGTTAGGACCCACACAGACCACAGGGTGAGCACCCCCTGCTGTCCTCACTAACACCTCTTCCAGCAACAACCTGGTTTTTCTCAGGAGGTCTCCCATCCAGGTACTGACCAGGCTCAGCCCTGCTTAGCTTCAGTGGGAAACCAGTCTTGGGCTACAGGGTGATATGGCTGCTGGCATCCTATGCATGGATACTGCAATGGTGGACATCCAATCGCCACACCCATGGATGCTTTTGTAAGCTGACAATGTTCTACTCGCCAAAAAAGAGTGCCAGACCCTCAATGACCAAGTGCAACATTGGAAAGTTCGGCTGAACGAGAATGGACTTTGGCTCAATCTCACAAAGACTGTGTAGAAAAGGCTCCAAAGTTATGTTTGTTTTACTATTATTTAGTACAGTTGACCATAATGTGCTTTATGTTTCAAGTTTACTTCTGTTTATTCAGTGCTTGTAACAGGGTAGCCAAAGCGTGTGCTGGTTTGTATATTATACCAGACGTCACACAGTTAGTATGCAGTATGAGAGAGATTGGATCGGTTGGATTGTAATTGTGTGCATAAATGAGAAGAGTAAGTCTATCTGATGCATTACTAGTGATATTGTATTTCTTTGTCAAACCAGCTATTATTTTTGCTATTTGGTGTAGATGAGAATTAGGAGTTTAAGGGTCGCTACACGACTGTTATACTAATTCCGAGCTTCGACTCAACTGACTCAGTACGTCGGGTCAAAATATGGCATATCATGTTTAGACATGTTTATACTTTACTACTTGTTGTTAGGATTGTTCAGTACTTTGTGATTGAGTAAAATAAGAAGTAAGTGGTGTTAAATATTATTATCTGGACCGCTATTGAGGCTTCTCTATCAAGGCTTTGCTAGCTCGAACGGAACATAGCATCCGGTCCGGGCTTTCCATAATAAAAGCATCCAGCCGTTTAGTTAGATGGAGGATCGTAGCGATCATAGATACAGGAAGTGCTGTCTACGTTAGTGGTAACTTAATGCATGATAGAAAATCTGAGAATCCCATATAATAAGTGTTTGAATCCTTTCTCTTTTCTTACATTATTAGAGTTTAAGAGATATATAGTCATATTCTGCTTATTGTTTAGTTTATGTTTGGTAATGTATATTAGTGCTTAAGAAGGAATGAGTGTATGCATTTGTTTCCTCTATTCATTTGTATTTTGTTTCTCTCTTTATAGAACCACACTTACACTAAGAATAAACAGAATAAGAACTATCTCTCAGCTCTTTATTTCATACTCTGGAATATTTGGCCTTAAGTGGTGTTCTGGCTAACACACCTGAGTGAACCTGGTGATAAACCCAGAATTAGCACCCAGACTGAGCGTCTACCCATTATCTCCACTACAGACTGAGTATATGGAATGTGGCCCACAAACGGTAGACACCATCATCGTAGATGGTCAAGACCTGAAGAAAGTGGACTGCTTCAAATACCTCAGCTCCACTCTCTCGGCAGACGGCGACAGCCTCCCAGACGCATGTGCGCATGTCAACGCTGCCTGGAAAAGTGGCGCCAAGTCACAGGAGTCCTATGTAATCGGTGAATGCCCACTCATCTCAAGGCAAAGATCTACAAGACAGTTGTGCTGCCAGTCGCACAATACCAATCGGAGTGTTACCCTGCATCCACCAAACACCAGCAGGCCCTCCACACCATGGAGATGTGTATGCTCCGATGGTCGCTTGGGCTGATCCGATTGGACCAGGTCATGAACGAGGAGATGTGCGAACGTGCGGAAAGTCCTGGGAGTGGCCCCAATCATAGAGAAGATGAAGGAAGTAACGAAGAAGAATCAGTTGCCAAACGAGCATTGCACCTCAGCCCCAATGGATGGCGGCCACGTGGTTGACCGTAGAAGAGATGGATGGAGCGGATCAAAGAAGATATGAAACAAGTCAACACTGCCCTCAGGGATGCCCTGGACCTGAAGAAGTGGAGAGCGACGTGCCGAAAAGTGGATCCTGTGTCAGTGCAGGACAAAAGGCCAGTAAAGAAGACAAAAAACTATTTGGACATTGTTTTAGCAAACTCAAATTCAATCTGGATCTATTCTGGTATGTACTGTAACTGCCACTTTTCACAATTCAATCAATTCACAAAGGATACGTCCTTCCTACAATTTTTTTTAAGTACATAATATGGGTTGCAAACATGAATTCACATTTACTTTAAGTATCTAAATACTTCATTTGCAACTTTATTTGACGAATGATTGTTATAATCATGCACCATGGAATTTACAATTAAATAAAGTAAATAAATAAATAATTTATACTTGTTCCCAAACTTTAGCTGTTGTAAATGTCGAAAAACAAAGACAATACCATGATCTTTTGTTGGTGTACAGTATATGATTGAAAAGGACATGGAAATGGAAAAATAAACAAATGCTGTAAACAGGAGGATGGAGTTTGGAGTAGTGGCAGCCAAATCTTTCTCTCTCTACAGCAGTAGATTTGGCAAGAGGCAAGTGGCCATAAAGGGCTTTGATAAAGTAGATTCATTACCCAATCTGAAGGGCAATCTGACATATCTGTCAGAGAGAGAGATAACCGGATCAGACTGAGAGAGAGAGAGAGACAGAAAGAGAGAGAGCAAGACAGAGAGACATCTTTGATGTGCTGGAGGCTTTATTCTTTCTCCCACAGTTGCTGAATCACACAACCAACCAAGCAAGAGACGGACAATATAGAGAGACTCCCATAAACCATCTGAGTAGACTGCCCACAGTCATACAGAATCACACACACTGCCTGTCTGTCTGCCTGCCTCCTGCATCTCTCCTCCTGCCCAACTATTGGCCCTGCTGTCTGCCTTCTTGCTTTGATCGATACAACTCTCCACATGCTAATAGTTTGAGGCATTTTGTTGCTTTTGTCTTTTCTTTTGACCAAAACCATTTTGAACAAAAACCGAACTGCATTAAGCACATGATGGGCCTGTACAAATGAGCCTAAATGTACAACCAAAAAGTCCATACAGATAAAAATGCTAATGCAATTTCCGCTTTACAAATGTTCAGCATATCTAAAAATATTTCACATTCATCCAGCATAATTGTCACATTTCTCCATCTCTTCTATTGTTCCTGGAAGCGGCATTATAATGTCATTAGTGATTGTACGCAGAGCTCCGCACTTCCATAATCAATCAGCCGCAGCTGCACGCTGCAGTAATGTTCCCTGCATTCATTCATTATTCTTCTGCTCTTACAGACAGCAGAGAAATAACTTTGAAAAGAAATATAAAGGGTGAGATATGACATCTGCTCTGAGTCCTTACTGCATAAATATTAAGTTGGAGTCACAATTTGCTTGCTCTGGACATTTGAGAGCATGCACCTGGCAAGACAGACTCCAAACAGTAATCTGCAGAATAAGTATTTTGTGCAGTGCAAAAACATCTGAATAATTTGCTTCTATATAGAGTTTAACATGGATTTCAACTAATGGGCGTCAAGAATTTAAAAATTATTTTCTATTGAGATGATATCATGAGTTCATTCAGAAGGAACAGTCAGATTGTGTGTACATTACCATGAGAGAACAAGTTGGAAGTCTAATCATAAATTCTAATCATAAGACCAGTCCAACTGTACTGTATATGCACAGAAAATTCTGATCATGAATCAGACAGAACAGTCCGATCTTAAAGTTGTTACTTGACACCAGGCCCGGAGTGGGTAATCGGAAGAATTCCCGGTGGGCCGCTTCACTTTTGGGCCTGTCGGGGATTTATTTATTTTTTTTAATTTTTTTTCACATTTCAATGTCACGTTAGTTACATAGGCTACACACGTTTCGCATTCTGACACCGCAGCGCGCAGCCTCTGCATGGGTTGTACCATGTGAGGGAGTTCTCCCCTCCCCTCCTATAGAGTTGGTTGGGTCCATAGTCCGTCTTTTCCAAAACGTTTTCTCAGGTAGGCGAGTTTACATCTCGCAATTCTGACCTTTTTTCTCAGAATTGCAAGATATAAAGTCAAAACTGTGTGAAATAAAGTCGCAATTGCGTGTTATAAAGTCAGAATTGCGTGATATAAAGTCGCAATTGTGTGTTATAAAGACAGAATTGCGAGATATAAATTCAGAATTGTGTGAAATAAAGTCGCAATTGCTTCTTATAAAGTCAGAATTGCAAGATATAAAGTCAGCACTGCGTGAAATAAAGTCGCAATTGCTCAAGTCAGAACTGCAAGATATATAGTCAGAATTGTGTGATATAAAGTCGCAATTGTGTGTTATAAATTCAGAATTGTGTGAAATAAAGTCGCAATTGCTTATAAAGTCAGAATTGCAAGATATATAGTCAGAATTGTGTGAAATAAAGTCGCAATTGTGTGTTATAAATTCAGAATTGTGTGAAATAAAGTCGCAATTGCTTACAAAGTCAGAACTGCAAGATATATAGTCAGAATTGTGTGATATAAAGTCGCAATTGTGTGTTATAAATTCAGAATTGTGTGAAATAAAGTCGCAATTGCTTATAAAGTCAGAACTGCAAGATATATAGTCAGAATTGTGTGATATAAAGTCGCAATTGTGTGTTATAAATTCAGAATTGTGTGAAATAAAGTCGCAATTGCTTATCAGAACTGCAAGATATAGAGTCAGAATTGTGATATAAAGTCGCGTTATAAAGTCAGAATTGCGAAATATAAAGTCAGAATTGTGTGAAATCGTAATTGCTTCTCATAAAGTCTAAGTGAATTATTATTTAACTTTTACATTATTTGTTAACCCATGGTATTAATACAAACTACACAATAGTAAGAGCTGAACTGTTGCTTCATTTATCCAATTTAGAAAAAGTGCTAATTTGGAATTCCACCATGGAAAAAGTGGGCCGGTCTTGGGCCTGAAACTCCCGGGCTGCTTGACACAACAGTTTGATTATGGATTTATGTTGTAAAACAGTCTGATCATCAGTTAATAAAGTCTGAATATGAATTATATCAGACAGTACAATCGGATAATGAGTTAATTCACACAAAACAGTCTGATTATAAGTTCATTCAGACAAAACAGTCTGATCATGTTCATGACTTGAAAAAGCAGCCTGATCATGAGGAGTTAATTCAGACAAAACAATCTGATAATAAATTCATTCACACAGGACAGTCTGATCACGAGTATGATAGTGTTTGTTATACACAGATCTGACAGAACGGTTCGATTTTGTGGTTGACAGAACTCTGATCATGAGTTTATGATGTGAAAGAATAGCTGATAATGAGGTAATTCTGAAAAAAAAAGTTGGTTTCCATTTATTTTGATGGTCCCTTTAACACATTCTGTTGACTATAAGTAACGCTGCACCTACATGTCTCCTAACTCTCATTAGAGTGTTATGGCGCTTTTCCACTACACAGTACCAGCTCGACTCAACTCGACTCGCCTTTGTTTGGTTTTCCACTGTGTAAAAGTTGTACCTGTACCTGCTTCCAGGTACTTTTTTTCATATCACCTCCGGCGAGGTTCTGAGTGAGCAGAGGCGAGCTGAGGCGATACTAAAATGTGACGTGAAAACACGGCAGACTGCTGATTGGTCAGAGAGAATCGTCACTATTCACTGCGTCATCATTGCACGCGCCAGACGCAATTTCCTCCATTGTCCTGTGTGTGTGGGTAGCGGGTGTGTGTCGCGTAGATAGAAGATTACGTCACGGCAGTTTCCTGCGGCGTCGCTATGACGACCAGGTACTATTGTGGAGGTAATATCTGCAATGGAAAACGGAGTGAAAAGTGAGCCGAGTCGAGTCGAGTTGAGCTGGTACTGGTAATGGAAAAGCACCATTAGTAGAGTATTAGTAGACTGGTAGGGTTAGGGTTAGAATAAGTTGACATGTATTTGCAAGTTACTTATAGTCAGTAGATTCTCTCTTGGAGGACCATCACAATAAAGAGTTAGCAGATATTAAGCAGACTGCCTACTAATATTCTTATGAGAGTTAGTTGCAAAGCTTCTCATAGTCAACATGATGTTCAAAATAAAGTTTTATAAAAAAGTTAATTCAGAAAAAACAGTCAAATCATATGTCTGATTATGAGTTAACAAATGAATGAAATGAATATATACATGACATGAAAGAACAGTATGATCAACAATTTAGTCAGACCAGTCTGATTATGAGTTCATGGCAAGACAGAATCTGACCACAAATTATTTGGACAGAATAGTCTGATCAAGAGCTTGTGGAAACACAACAGAACTGTTTTATGAGGTCAGGACAGTACAGTATTTAGGCATTGTAACTTATTTAATATAGGATAAAGTACATACAGGGGCAGCTTCATTTGGCTCTAGCACAAGACTCTCGTCTGCTCTTCTTTCCCTTTCTCACGCCACATGCTTGTTCTAATATTTGGAGATGCTTTTTCTCCTCTTGTGTTGCCGCGGCATTATCCGGTCTGTCTGTGGGTTTTATTATCATATTCTTCTGCTTTACAATCACTAAACTCCATCTGTTGAGCCTGCTGCAAGCATACCAAGTGTGCATGCCCGTATGTGTGCAGAATGCAGATAGAAGAGACCAGTGCCCTCCTGGTGTGTTGGAAAGCCCTGTACAGTCAAACACACAAGGACACTTTAATTAATATCTGAATGGAGGTTTTTTAAGATGTACGTATGAGGGTTGGCCTGCCATACGAGGTCCAGGAAGTCAGAGTGCCCAAATTTGTGCCAGTGCTGTCTGTAGCTAAGCGCAAAACCAGGTGGCTGCCTGAAAATATACAACTGTTCACAGGCCCCTTTAGAGAACAGACAGGCTAGATTCACTCTATAGAGACAAGAGAGATTACTGAGGCAAATAAACTCAGCAATTAGTCAACACAACAGCGAATAAAAGCAGAGGGCAACAGAGCTCTGTATTGACAACAACGAATACAGAATGTCAATAGTTGGACATAGCTGAATCTCTGGATTTGACCGAACCAATTTTTGTCTTTGTAGTTTGCATTGTTGCTTACTAACATTTCAGATAATTACCTCTGTATGACCTTCACATGGTTATTATAAAATAAAAACAAAAGACTTACTTATATATTTATATATATATTTATTATATAGCATTTATATAGAGAGATTTTATTGTTTTACTCTTGACCCAGACATTCAATCTATTAAACAATGAAAATCAATGATTCATAATTGAATGAGCACATGTTTAAAGCAATTGTAACAACATTGGCTATCGAATCATTCGTCGTTGGTTTGAATTAACAAATTCAAATACTCTGTGTTGCTAAAAACATTTCTTCCTGAATACAAAAGCTGGTGCACTTTGAACTCGTGAGTGCAAATCAGGCTTTGGCTCCAGCTAGTCGGCCAATTGACTTTTACGACACTAATTTCACCTCAGAGACATTCCGAACCCCCCCTTTCCCCTCTCTGGACCACAGAGAGATAACGAAACTTGAAACTTTCTACACACACACAAACACACACAAACATCCCTTTGTGTTTAAATTAGGATAGAATATACTTTAATTTATGTACAATTACATTAGGCATGTGTGATTTAGTTTGGCTTTATAATAGAGGTGTGGTTTTGAAATGTATTCTTTAATCAATAGTGTTTTAGTTAGAGAATGTTCAACAATATTCTCTGGCAATTGCCTTCCCCCCACTTTGCTGTTTTATTGCCTAAAGGAATGTCCAGCAACAAAGATTTTAGGAGTGGAGCAGTGTTAATCTTTAACCCTACTTAAATCCTACATTTTCTATATGTATAACCATTGAAGAAATATGTAAACCTGAATGTAATTTCTCTTTTCCACGATTGTTCTTCTCTGTGATGGGTTGTTGTATTCTTGTAAACCTTAAAGGAATAATGTTTCAGATGTTCACCCTGTTGCAATCATAGATATGCCATGTGGATCTTTTTAAAAAGTCCAATTTTCATTCCCACTTGTAAATGCACATCACATTTTAGGTTAGTCTTATTCCCAGTTTGTTAATCGAACTTTTAATACTTATCTTACAGAGTAAGAAGGTACTTCTAGGCCGTAGCTTTTAAACATACCAAATTTGGTCTTGAATTAAACCTCCATATACCCGTAGGAAAGATATGGATACCAAATTATGATAAAATGCATTTTACTGCAGTTATAATTGTTTAACGTAGAAATGGCATGATCCTAAGACTGCCATAAAACATGCAAATCCAACTCATAGTGAGACAAAGAACTTTTCTCCCGACTGGAATTTCGCATTCCAATTGGCTCAAGCCCCAGGGAGGAGTGAAATTCCTGTGCCCTAGAAAAGCGGTTACACTCCGCGTTCTGCTGAGTTGAGTCCGGTATTTTCTTTCGTCTTGTTTGTTCCTGCTTGTTCGAACCCTCCTCATCAGGGAGACCATCAATGGCTCCCGTTTAGGGGGCTTTATATTTTATTTTCTTTAAGTCTTTTAGTTTTGTTTCGTCTTCGAACTTCAGCCGACAACTTCAACTCAAAGTGAACCTTTAAACTGCGCGCCCCGAAGATACGAGGAAACACGCCCCGCTCTTAAAGGAGCTCTTCTTCAGCAAATACTTACAATGTGATTTCTTTGTTGTCTCTTACGGGTTACCGTCTGTGATTTTTGCCATGCTGAGATCATCTCGGTGATCTCTCTCGTCCTGAAACTTTAGTTTCACTTTCTCCCTTCCTCTCCCTCTCTCATCTGTTATCCGTTTAGTCTTGTATTTTGTTTACGTGTCCTGTACATACATTTACTCGTGTAAATTGTAGAACTTGTATTCCTTAGTTCGATGTAGTATTAGTCCAATTATTAAATTCCATATGCCCTTGACTGACTCTGATTTAATTGCCCATGTTACTTAGTCCCTGAAATGTTCGATCTTAGCTATATGCTTTACCTTGGTAGGCTATGATTTAAGTAACCTAATTTTAGTCTACAAACACCGAGAGTGTCTTTTCAAGGCCTGGAAAAGATACTCTTTCTCGTGTTTGTAAGAAGGATAATTTTCCTTGAGAGTTAATTTAATCTTACGTACAATCTGTTCGCTGGACAAACAGATTGTTTGATAACTAAATTAATTCCATTAAAGTTATCCCATAACTTCGAGCTGAAATAAGAACAATTGATGTATTAATGACGAACCATAACCCGTTATGGTAATCGTTCATATATCAATCTAGTTCAGCTGCGATAAATTAATGTAACTGTAACATACAAAATATTAATCATATTCATGATTAATTATTAAAATTCCCTATAGATCATTTGAGCTAATATTAATATTAATGTACGACCCATTGTTTTTACACAATGATAATGTAAACAAAATGTAAAAGAAAAATCAATCATTGTGTGAAAGCGAAACTACTATTGTCTCCAAGTTGTGGCATAATTTTCACTACAACAAACAATTTTGCCCCTAAGAATAATTTTTTAAATAAAATTAGTGTGCTTGTTTACTAAGAATCAGTGAAGAGTATGCTTAACATGCAATATGACATACATGATATATGGAGAAATGAAGAAAAAAAGAAGGTAAATATCACTTGTGATCAATATTTTTTTATTGTGCTTCAAATCAAGTCAAGCTATAAGATACATAAAATGCTAACTGCAAAATTAGACTTAGCAAGACAAGGAAGTCAACCTTTTGATTTTTAAATATGCTTTTAAAAAGTAATTTCTGTTGCCGTAATTCACTTAGTCAACAAATTAGTGAGACTGTGAAAGTGTTTAAGATATTTTTTTTATATATAAATTTATATTAACCCTTTGACGTACGATTACACCTGTACACCTGTGATCAGTCTTGGTTGGTCCCTGGAGCGTAAGATCACATCAGTGTGATTAGAATTTGCATCTCATGATCAACTGTTAAATTCACATGCTTTTTCGCGTTGGCTGGCGCTGAGCCAGAGACAGACGCGCTCAGCACTTGTCATATATCACAACTATTCAGTGTTTTCAACAACATAATGTTTATTTTAGGTTTCAGACATTTAAATACACACAAGCAAGTACAAGCAAAACAATACATTTATAGTTTGTACAATACACACTGATGTCTATGGAAGCGACAAAAACAATCCTTTCAAATATATATGTTGACGAGGTGTTTTATTCATATCAGATACACATTGTGTAGGTAACTAGAATGTTCACTCTATTCTTCTCCCATTTCACCGACCACTTACTTTCATGTATTTCGGTAGATATGCGTGAATTTATGTGATGTAAATCTAACAGATCTAATTCTCTGAATGGCAGGGCAAACTAACATGGCGGCACCCATTACGCTTCGCCATTGGAAATAAAGTGACCTCCATGTTGACGTCACACACTTTTAGAGTTCCATGCTCACACTTTGTGTATTACAACGGAAGCATTTTAGTTTAGTTGAATCATTTGCTTGCCGTGTAAGAATGAGCAAGAGAGGATCATGTGTATCTGTGTTGATGGTCCAGGTCTCTCACATCCCCTCTACAACACTGCTCTGATCAATTCAGTACTCTTCAGTGAGAGACAGACACAATGAGAGTGAGCAGGATGTGCTGAAGTGCTGCTGTTTGGATAAAGGGAGGAATAATCCTTATCGGTAGAAATGCAAACGCAGACAGGTAAGCTGCTCGTTAGAAAGGGTGAGGAGAAAGGCAGCTAATTGATCTGATTTAATCTCATCACTGTTTGATTGACCGACTGTCGGACATGTTTGTGCCTGCTGAATGCACAACAGCACAACAGCACAGCAGATAAATCTTAGTCAACCTTCAAGTGTCTGTGTGTGTGCATAGAGAAGGACCATTTGTCTTAGTCAAGCAGAAAAGCACAAAGGACGATATCAGGGGCCAGGATCGCCACACCTTCAGTGCAAACAAAGAAAGAGAGAGAGGAAATAGGAAAGAATCAAAGTGAAAAAGAGTTTGACAAATGAACGCTTGAGAGAGGAAGGATAGACAGATAATAACCGAGGGGTCTCGTCAGCTTAAACACATCCTGTGTGGCAGGAACATCACTCCTAGTTTAAGCATTAAAGCTTTACACCGAGCACACGTTTTCACTGTGACAAGCCTTTAACATCAACATGATATTAAAGTCAGAATTAGTCTTTTTCTTTAAATAATACCTTGCTCTAGTCTGAAAATCTTTAGTTTCTAGAGACATCATCATGTTGCTGTTTGGTGGGGAAAATAGCCATTCATCTGCAACCACCTGTCTGCTGCTAGCTGTGACTACTGTACCATATAAAACTATCATAGCAAATATTGGGTTGAGGTGTGTTTTCAGCTGTTTCCCTCTCTAGTCCTTTTCACCATCCCCAAACTAACCAGGTTGCAGCCATGCTGGCTTTTTTCCACACTGAAGAAGGGAAAAAATATCAGTTGTTTCACTCCCCTTCACTGTTGCTGCTGACCTTTGCCAAATTCGGAACTGCATACTAGCATAATACTCCTACTATTTCTCCCACTGAAATATATAACATAGATATATAACATAAAATTACCAAGTTGTGTGTGGATGTACAGATCCTCTAAACGTTTAAGGCTGGCATACACTGTGCGATTTTCGTCCGATTTTGAGCCGAATTCTGACTCGTGCGACTCTTTTTCGGGTCGGGACGATTTTCAGCTTTGTCGTGCGTCGTTTGTCGTGCAGTGTTCGTGCAGTGTACAGGGGGAAACGAGAGGCGATTAACCTCTCACGACCGGCAATCGGATGGTCGGATGAATTTCAGGCATGTTAGAAATTTTGGTCGCTCCTCGTGACTATATCGCACAGTTGAAGCAGAGCTACGAACCGATTGCCCTAAACTCAGTGTTTTTTCCCTCACTGCGCATGCGCGAAAACAGTTTCATCTGCAGCAAAAAAAAAAAAAAAAAAAAAAAAAAAAACCTAACCCTAACCCTAACCCTAACGAAAAAAGGGAGATCTTTAAGTTCTGTAGTTCAAAGCTATTACTGTTGCTTACCTCCAGTTCGTGTTGCAAAATGGATTAACCATTACCCACTTCTTCCAAGCCACCTGCGATGTAGCCTACACTTTGCCTCTTTTATTATTAAAAAAATGTTTGGAAATAAAGCTGTTTTTAATTTTCATTGATGAATTATTGCAGTGTTCGGACATATTATAGACTGTTAATAATTAATTATATGTATAATTCATTGTAATCGACCTAAATGTTTTAGACGATTTTTAATGAGGAGAAGTAAAGCTTCTATGTAGGCTAATATTTTATTATCCTCACAGCGCGTTAGTTATGCGGTGATGCGCTATGAAATTGCGTGGCTATGTAATTATAATAGCCTATCAGTTTAATAATAAAAGTAGCCTTCCCTAATAATAATAATAATAATAATAATAATAATAATAATAATAATAATACAAGCCTACTAATAATTTAATATATAAATTGGAAATGCTAAATCTTCTTGATATTGATAGCTGATGCTTGTTTTGACAATATCTCTGGATAGGCTACATGATATCGTCCATAGGCGCAACCCGGCACGAGGATTTATCGCGCTGATTCGCGCATATTTCACACGTATAGTGTGAGCAGTCAAGTCGCAGCTCGACGTTCGGACCGTACAGTGTGAGCACATAAATCCTGAGCTTTGGCTTTACATCGCATGCGATCTACTCGTTCAGTGTGAGTAGGTTCCTTGCTGAAATCGCACAGACATCGCACAGTGTATGCTCGCCTTTAGACCTCTTTGACTCCCAAAAATGTTTGCTGTGCTGTCAGGAGTGAAAATCTCAGATATCTTGATGAGATATCTTGTAAAGCCTCTGATCTTCATGCGTCTAGACACCTGCTTCTAGATCACATGTGTCAAACTCAGTTCCTGAAGGGCCACAGCCCTACAGAGTTTTGTTCTAACCCTGCTTCAACGCACACACACCTGCAGTTTTCAAATAAGCCTGAAGGACTTGATTAGCTGATCAGGTGTGTTTAATTATGGTTGAAGCTAAACTCTGCAGGGCTGTGGCCCTCCAGGAACTGAGTTTGACACCCCTGTTCTAGATGGTATTGCCAGGCGACTCATTCATAATGAAAAAAAAAAAAAAAACTTAATTCACTTTCTTTTTTGGATTAGTTTCATAATACACCATGGGCCATCATTTCAGTCATCTCATTTAAAATATCCATAAAGGTCACTTGCTCTCCACGACTTTGGGTCAGTTTGAGTACCCAAGTTAAATAACTTAAAATTGGACTCCTCATCTGTGTGTCCTTGAATTGCTAACCCCTGTCATGCAAGATATTGGATAGAGGATAGAACACCCACAAAAGCAATTTTGCCCCTGCCATATGCTTTTGCTTACCTAAAGTAAGAGCAACATTAATACCAGCATTGCCAGTGCTGACAGCACTAATTGCAGTTCGGTGTGGATTCAATTTTTCATGAAAATGGAATCTTTTACTGTTTTTTGTACACCTAAAACCATCTTTAACAACAGCCTCAGGATCCTTGGTTGTGTTTAACAGCTATTCTCTCCCCTTCACTGTTGCTGCTGACCTTTGCCAAATTCGGAACCGCATAGCATAATACTCTTACTATTTCTCCTTTTGAAATATATGTTAAACATAGTAACATAGTAGTATTCAGTTCCAAATTCAGCTTGTTACTTGAATGATTATCTATAGCAGAAGTCATACTGCGACTGTCCATGGAGCCATTTGAAGTTTTTGATTTCTTAAAGGTCCCGTATTATGCCCCTTTTCACAAGATGTAAAATAAGTCTCTGATGTCCCCAGAGTGTGTATGTGAAGTTTTAGCTCAAAATACCCAACAGGTCATTTTTTACAGCATGTTTAAATTGTAATTTTTTGGGTCTCAGAAAAACGTGCTGTTTTAGTGTGTGCCCTTTAAATGCAAATAAGCTGCTGCTGGATGACCCAGGGGGCGGAGCTTCATGAGCTCGCGCTCAAGTCTGTCAGGAAAATTTCATCTCACGGAATGATGATAATATCAGAAACTCTCAGTAACGTGTTCATTTCGAGTCGGACAATAATGCCTACAGAGTCAGAGTGCTGTATAGAGATGGAACAGGTATAGTTTAGTAGTTTAATTACGGTTATTATAACGTATTTGTCATCTGCTTGTATGTACCCATTATTTATTAATAGCCTACAAGTCTGCTGTCTGAATGATGACCAAACATATACTGATGAGTTTAATAAAGTTTATTGTACATCACACAAAAGATGAAGCGCCAGTTTTACTTCAGAAAATCACCGTAAGAGCTGAGTAAACACAGTAAGTTATAAGAAGTGCGCAAGTACATAAACGAATTTCGGTAGAGTTGAGGGAGCATTCCTTTGGGCGGAGGTTAGTCAAAAAACTGATCTAATGACGTCATTAAAGAAGGAAGTAGAGGGATGTAGTCCAAACGGGCCGTTCGATGTAGGCAAATTCTGTTAAATAAAATATCTTGCTTGGCATTGAACTTTGAGCTTTATAATTTTACAGATATTATTTATGCTCTAACAGAAACATTACACTAACTAAAGTTTGAAACATGGGATCACGAAGAACGGGACCTTTAAATTACAAAAGCTGTCTAAAATGAAATGCTAGTGTGAATATAATATCCTTAAAATTCCCCGTCCCATTTCCATATCTTTGTGTTTTCAGTTAGGCTTGTATTAGCAAGATAACAGCCTTTCCTTATATCTATGTAACAATCTCAAAATTATTTGTATCTGTATTCGGATAAAACCGGAAGGGGACAGGGCTTTACCTAGAAGTTAAAGAGTATATGGAATGAGAATTGTATTGAATTGTTGGGGGCATAAAACATCATCACGCCAAACAGGCAAACAAAACTCATCTACTCAGTACACTGTAAAAATTAAAGGTGCCTGGAGGAACCTTTTGGGGTTCTTCACTTCGCCACACCGGCGGAACCGTCTGTAGATCCTCTAGGCACCCTTTAAAAAGGGCCGGTTCTCTGAGGAACCACACAGGTTTCCTGAGGAACTCTTATATTAGGCACTGTGTGGAACCACTTTGGGTGCCTCCAGGAACCAAATTTCATTTTTTTTATATTTAATTTCATGTTGTTACTATGGTTACCTTTGACTTCTATTATAATAAACAAATTGAACCAAATACAAAATAAGAATTGTTTATTACATATTTGATATTCATTTTTATACATACACTTCCATGCACATGGGGAAAAAAGCTAACTATAGATTAATATCAATGAATACACAAAAAAATAGTATAATACATAAGCAACATAATCAACCATGTATATACAATAGATAAACAAGTAAAGACATCTCAACAAAATGCATGGAAACACATATGTTCCACGAAATAAATCAATGTAAAAAAATTACATTTGAACTAATTAAAAAATGTCCATCATACTTAACTTTAAACATTTGTGTTTCAGCCCGATGGTTAGTCTGACATCACTGTTTCCAAGTCCAAAAGCTCTATCAGATGCCAAAAACAAACAACAGTGCTAATATGCACTCATTGTGCTGTAACCTTTATCTCTATACTGAAATCTCTGATGGTTAGTTATTCAGCTATTTTGAATCATAAAATGTTGAAGTCCGGGATGCTGTTAGACTGGAGACTGTAATGTATACTATGGCTTTTGAAAAGCTTAAATGTGTGACTTGAATCAACAGTGTTCATAAATGGTTGTAGAGTATTCTCATGAAACAAGATAGAGGAAGTAGAGGCTTCGACCTGGAAACAGTATTAAGGTGCAGTAAAATTATCTGTTATTCTGTGAATGTTCACTGGTGAATTCCAGTCATTTCAATAAGAATCCACACGATCAGCAATTTCGTTTGTGGTCAAAAATGTCACTATGGGACCAAGTTGGTGTGAGGTACTTAACGAGTAAGAAAAGTGAAAAGGTACAGCATCGTTTTCCGTTTGTTTTGCCTCTTTTCTGGTGGATGGTCCAGGCACTTCGATGATTTTCAGGTCTACAGGAAGATTTTTATTCTTGTTCAAACTTGTATTTCAACTTACCGAGATCCCTGCAAAGTACAAAATTTACTGTTAGTAATGTTATTAAAGTGATAGTTGTGAAACTTGAATAATTTCCTCAGCCTTGTGACGTTCCAAACCTGTTTGACTTTCTGTCTGTGGAACCCAAAAGCAGATCTCAGGCATAATGCAGCCCCAGTCACCGGTCGCTTACACTGCATGAAACACAAGCAGAAAACTAATGTGTAAATCATTCATGAAACCATTCTTATGTACTCTTGTCTAGTTCAATTCAATGCAACAATTTATGTAAAAATGGTTAAGCTCCAAAAATGTCCCAGAAAAGATCCTAAAAATAATCAATGAGTTCAACTCATGTGTTATGGGTTGTGTTGTAAGTCTTCTGAAGCCTAATAGCTTTTTCCTTTTTTTTTTTTTTGTCGAAAAAGACTAAACTTGAAGTTATAATTCAGAGTTAAAATGTCTTATATTCAAATGCAAATGATAAAGATATAAGAAAAAATGCATAGCATTATTTGTGAACCAAATCTGGGATATTTTACATGAATGAGATTTGAGATCATGAGAAAAGATTTTCAGAGAATAACTGATTAAAAAACACAAGTACACAGTCAAACAATACAATTTCACAGAGAAAGTTCATAGTAATAAAGTACTGCATGTGGTGCAGGTACTCACTGTAATTCAATGTTGCCACTGAAATGTTCAGATTATTTGTTCTGGGGAAACAAAAGAACAAAGCTGATTATTCACAACATAATATTTATTGACCAGTAAATGGCTTTAAAATGGTATTTGAGAGAATGAGGGCACCTGTAGTAAGTAAAGTTAACGTTAGGCTAAACAAAAACAGAGCAAACTATAACCTGTTTTTGTTATTCATAACAAACGCCAAGAATCAGAGAATTTTCTAAATTAGTTAGGCTATATCAGCAATTTGAAGACACTGTTGTACAAAATATGTTGAATTGAATGACTAAATCAATCTAAGACAATAAGTCAATCATTTCCATTTGTTCATTAGATCAACGTAGTTAGCATCGCGGCTAAAACCTTCATACCAGATACTGTGCAATAAACGAGTGGTAAACACTGTAAAAACGTAGTAATGTATAATAAATTTAGTTTATATATATGTGTGTTTAAATATATAGTGAGTAGACTGTGTATTTATATTTATTTGGCGAGTTTACAAACCTTGTAATGGAGAGCCGAACAAACGGCGGAAGCTTTGATGAGAGGAGCCGTTAGTTTCCTGATGACGATCAGCTGAGCTTTGTTGCGCGCGAGCATCACTGAAGCGACGACAGCAGAGGAATAGCAGCAGTTTCGTGACAGAATAATACTTTTCTCCTCCTGCTTCTTCTTCTTCATATAATATTATTATTATTTAGTGTTGTTGTTTAAGGTTTAAATTACTTAATAAAATAGGCCTATAGGCTACTAAATATATGTAAGCTACCCAAGTGAAAAAGACTAGGTTACTGTTAAATGTATTAAAAATGCATTAAAGTATATTTGTATTGTAGGTCTACTAAAAACACACTCAAGTACATTTTTAATACATTTAATAGTACGTCTTTTTCACCTGGGTATGTATACTGAATCAAACTTAAGTAGCCTATAATAATAATAATAGGATAATAATTATAATAATAGAATAATAATCTAATTCGGGCCTCACTGAACCATTGGGTTCCTCCAGATGCTGGCTTTAACATTAGAGATCTTCCAGGAACCACCTAAATGTTAAAAGATCTTCCAATAACCCTTTTATCACATTTAAGTTCCTCTATTTTCCCCCAAAGCACTTCGAGGTCTCATGGTAATGAAAAGGTGACTCCAGAACCTCTGAAGTAAATACAAAGTGCTTAAAGGATCCCATAAGTTCCAGCAAGAACCTCAAAGATTCTCAATGCTCCTCCAGTAACCCTACTATAGGAGAAAGAGCTTTGAGGCACCAAAATTACATTTTGAAGTTCCTTGAGTATCCGACAGGGTATTTGAGGCTCCTTTAGTTTTTACAGTGTAGTTCGCCCTTATTACGTCGTTGTTTTTATATTCGTACTGTTACAAATGATTGTAACTCAAACTTTGCAACTTGTAAATTTTAAGATGATGACATCAAAACATGTTTACCATTGTGCATGATTTGTAAATTAATATTTTTTTTGGGTTTGCATCACATAACCAGCTACATGTATGGTTTTTGTGATGTAGTAAACTTGCCAGGTAGCTCACCTGGTACAACATTACACCTGCAGTTCAGAGTGTTGGGTTATGAGTCCTGTATAACATGTCATGTTAAAAGAGCTCAAAAACTTAAATGCAAGCTAAAATAGCATGGTTCCTTCAGAAAATGCATTTTTATTTCACATTTGCTTTGGTTAACATTAGTGTTTGTACAACAACCAACGTGATAAAAAGTTGCCAGATTCACGTTCCTCTGTTTCGGATAAAACCGAATGTGTTTTAATTTGAAAGTGCCACAAAACCTTCAGCAAGCAATGAAATATAATTTAACAGATTTTTTTTTTTCCAATGAGCCTGCATTGGATATATTTGTATACGCAACCTGAGACTTTCTGAACACTATTTCATACCTGTGCCATAAATTTCAACTATGTCATCCTGAATAGATTGAAGTGTTGGAGTGTACACAAAAATCTGATATAATCTGCTGTGTGTCTATTTTAGGATCACAGTAACCAACCGTATCAGGAGTTGTTGGAGAGCACTGTAACATCAAAAACCTTGGCAGAGTTTAGAGGGAATGATAGTAACCCACAAGCTGTGTGTGTGTGAGAGAAAGAGAGAGAGAGAGAGAGAGAGAGAGAGAGAGAGAGAGAGAGAGAGAGAGAGAGAGAGAGAGAGAGAGAGAGAGAGAGAGAGAGAGAGAGAGAGAGAGAGAGAGAGAGAGAGATTGAAAGTAACATATTGTTTTTCCTCTTATTATACATGAAGTCCATGAAGGGGCAGGAGTGGTAACGCATGTGTTGTGTATTCCAGAAGTCTCTGGAGCATTCTCCTCATCAACAAACATCTGTGCACTGCTGTAAATAAACAACAAACAGTCCGTAAACAACAGCACCACACTACCCTTCCTCCTGGATGCACTGAATCTGATTTGCCACAGGCTTGTAAGAGAGAGAAACCATTGATTAAATTATTTTCTTTTCATCTTAAAATGAATTTGAGTTTAATAAATAAGCTATTGGTCTGTTGGATTTTGAGTGAGAGGGTTTGCGCTTCTCTCTAGCCAGCAGCTTCAGAATAAACTCCAGGAAACACACAAAGACGTACACAAGTTCTTAGATCTCCCAGATATACAATCAACAAACACTATAGGAACCTGACATGACAAATTTGGTTGCTTAACTCTGATAAACAATTAGAAACTCAATCAGTCAGAAAACCATGCATCAGCACTGAACATATATCAATTATTTTCAAACATTTTATATAAGAATATTAAAACTATATGCCACAAGACCATTCATTACAGTGATTTTACAACAGATACAGTTCGGTGCAAAATAAATTCCTATTCCGCCAAGATCAAACATAATAACATTGTCATATCCAATACCATGCCAAACACTCATGCAAAACAAATTATTTTATGCAATTTAATTCAGTTTCAGCTACACAATAAGTGGATTTATTGTTTAAATTAATATTGAGAAATATTCTCTTTATGTCGGCTGAATAAGTTCATAAATATTAGTTTTTAAACTTAAATGGTTTAAGGTTATGTCATTACACTATATATCTCTTTTGCGGGAGCATGATTTATAATGTTTTTTTTTTTTTTCAATTTACAAGTAAATTAAATTTAATACAATACTTTGACGCTTTGTTCTATAACATACACTGCACACACCAAGCTGTCTTATTTAGTTAGTAGGGTAAACGTACATTTTTAATGGTTCTGACGTCATAACTGCACCACTCTATCCACCTTATTCCTACGCCCATTGACACTTTGCGAATTATGGGTGTAACTTTGGTTAAGCTGTAAACAATCAGCGAAAGGCTCGCTCTATGAACGCAATACATTAAAAAAGTGTCACAATGAGATGACATTAATCTCAACCTTCAACCATTGAACATTAAAAGGAAATTTAAAAGTGTAAAAGCATCAACAAGGTACTTTCAACAGACTAAATAACCCCAAAAGCACAATTCTTTCCACAGCAATAACGGACGGGTTAAATATCACTGTAGTAATATCTGTATTATGTAACTTATGTTGCCTTAATCAAAAATGTTCATTAACTTCAGCATTACGTGATACTATTTCAAAGTGATTTCCGTCATTTTGACAGATTATAAATTGCATTTCTCCGGGAGAATAACGAGAGATTCTTCTTGCATTCCAGTGAATTATTTATGGAATATAAAATTCGGGAGAACAGACCACAAATGTGCAGTATATGTTGACCTTTTTCATACTTTTACAGTGGATTGCGAAGGGAAAGTAATCATGAGGAAAAGAAAGCAGCGACTGAAAAGAGCTCTTACCATAGATATTGTTATAACGTCACGTTAAAATACCAATAAGTATAACGTTATTCTCATGATGCCTGAAAATAATTCATGAAGGAAAATTGATGGATCAGCTTTATTTGTAGGCCAACCTTATGATTTGAAATGATTCGTTTCAGCCTTTTTGAATGGAAGTTCCCCAAACCGGAAGTGCCATCCATAATTCAAAACGCAGTAAGTTCGTCAGGAATAAGGTGGATAGGGCTGTCACAGAGGTGGTGTGATAGTAGGAACATTTTATTCATGGTATTCCAAAATAAATAAATAAATAAATAAATAAATTGCTTTCAGCTTTTTCCATTCAATTACATTCACTGTTGTTCCACGATCTTGGTCTAAATCTTTGGACAGACATCATTAAGCCCAACCTCATCTGTAAAAAGGCAAGACACTGGCAAGTGGCATGAAACGAACTCAAGAACGCAATTAAAGACACACAGAGGGGAATTATACTGGAAATAGAATTACACCCACCACATTTATTACTAGAGGGATTTGGGGGGGGGACAACATCATTGTCCTCCACAGGAAACAAATGTTTTGCACATCCTGAGAGGCTCTGCAGAAAAAGATCATTATGCTCCACTCTTTCGTCTGCTCTTTCTTTCTCTCTGTCACATAAAGGGTGGTCGTGTGTTCATTAGTAGATGCTGTCAGTGTCCTAAGGAGTGAGGAATGAACTGAAAATGAGATCATCCACAGACAGTCGAGCATTGCGTACTCTCTCTCCCTTTCTCTCTTTCTGAGTGTGACATTCTCTTTTCTTAGTAATCACTGGAACAATACCAATCAGAAGGCAGAGCCATCGGCTCTGACAGTCTCCCACTTAATTGGCTGTAATTAGCTGCTGAAGGAAGTTAGCAGCAGAGCTGAAATTAGCATCCCTTATTGTTTAGCATGATCGGCAGAGGAACGACATTGCAAAAAGAGGCGGAGAAAAAGAGAGGCGACAAGGTAAATAATGTGAATGTATGCGTGATGCCCTCTTAAGGCCTGTTCACATCAAGGCGAATATTTGGTGAAATATATTTGGTGGTAAACATTTTGATTTGAACGAATGGCTGTTAATGCGTCTGTCTGACATGAACATCTGCATGCCGTCAACTCGACAAATGTTTATCTTTTTTTTTTTTTTTTTATGTAGAGGGTTTCTAATCGCTTTAACATCGCACTGCTAAGAAAACTGGCAAAACAATTAGCGCTTTTGGTCACATGCTGTTACACGACTTGGTGGCGCTCAGACAGTGTTTTGCAAAGCAAAACCTACTATTAGTGGCACTTATTGACTATTATAGAGTGAACCTGTATTTTTATTCCGCCAGTCTGCCATTATAATGCATTGGTCTGAAAAGACAAAAATGCAAAAATCCGAAAATCTGACTGCATTTCCATGCCGAACATTCATAAAGTCATTATTTAGCCTAATATGTTATTTTGCTTGTTTCCTCAGTGCTGTTTAATGCTCTACACAATTTTAGATATCAGGTTTTACTGTCCTTGTGGGAACATTGGGTGCCAAAAATGTTGCAAAATCTGAGCAGACATTCTGCTGAAAAATCCAGGATTGCTGGTCACCAGCATATGGTATGTTTTGCATGCTGGAACCAGAATGGGATGCTGCTTGCTGGTTTGCTGGTCCCCAGCATGGGAAGCGAGAGTGCTGGTGGCCCAGCTACACCAGCTCAGTTTTGCTTGAGAACAGCATCACTATTATACCAGCTCTAACCAGCATAAACCAGCTTGGACCAACATGGTATTCATACTGGTTTATTCTGGATTTTTCAGCAGTTCACACATGTGCTGGAGGCTTTTATACAAGAGCAAAAGCATTGATCCTCCATAAACCAAATTAGTTGTTATGAAGATTAATCAAGCATTTCTATATTTTTGAAAGCCTCTTTTTTAAATTCACTGTTCATTGATTTCAATGGTTTGATTTGTCAGTTTCTCAGATTTAAGTTTGAGTACTTTACTGACATGTTTGTTTTGCATTCAAATTGTCAAAGCATCAATGCGCACACATCAAATAGAATAACAATGAAAACAAAACAAAATACATAGAGAATAAAATAAAAAAAATACTTAAATGCCAGCAATGTTAATTAAATAAAAACATTATTCAACAATATTAAGTAAAATAAAGTGCATTAACAAAGTAAATGGGATTTTCATTCATTTTCATTTCATACTGAATTAAATAGACATACTATAGACTACTATACTATTCAGGAAAAGAGTATCAGTGGTTGGTTTCAGAGGGAGTGTAATTCAAATATAATTTTGGCTGCTACAGATTCCTGACTACCTTCCCTGAAAAACTTTCCTTTAATCTTTCTTTCTCTGTCTCTATAAAGATACTTCCCTAGGCAATTCGTGTGTGGCTCTGGGCTACAGCATGAAACCACAGGTATATCTTTAATATCTTTCTTTGATTACTCAGAAGAGTGCTGTATAAAACCCTCCATCTTCCTCTTGCCATTTTAACCGAATCCATCTCATTTTCTGTCTCGGTTTCTGCAGATGAATGTATTTTATGTGAGCTCTGTGCACATCAGAAGACCCGATACATCCTGCAAAACTCTATTACTGAATTCATCAAAAATTAAGCACAACATTAAGGAGGAACAGTGCTGGACACTTGCCGTGTTTGCCTCGATTCAATCCGCTTCGTTTTATTGAAGACCACCACACCAAAACATTAGCACAGCCCACCCCCTGAACCCAGTGATAGATATAAGCAATAAAGTGTTCTCCTCTTTGCGATTTGTGTTCTGACAGAGACAGATACTGATGCTGAATTCTCATAAAGCATTTGTGTGCTGAGGCAATCTCTCTCCCCACTGCAATGAACACAGCTAATGCAGCTTTAACTGGGGAAAAAACATTTCCATATGCATGACAGTCCACAAGCTGAAATTAATAAAATGAATAATATTTTACATAATGAGGTGGAAGTCAAAAACAGACCTTAACTTGTATTGGCCCCAAGGAGCCTTTGTTTCTGTTTGTTTGTTTATCTATTTTTTTATTATTATTATTATTATTAAAGACAAAACACATAAGTGTCACAGGTGGCTGTACAATCGCACAAAGATGAATGAGATCAGTTAAACAGTCTTTAACCCAATAAATCCAACAGACAAGGAGGACTCAGGAAACAGAATACAACCACATAAAATACTGACGAGACAGGACAAAGAAGTGAACAAAATGGGGGAGAATAATGCCAGACAAAATGAGGGAAATAATGAGCTAATTAATTTAATGGCAGGTGAACTGAATGATTAATCAAGGGAACAAACTGGAAACTAGGTCACACAAGAAAACAGAACTAAAACACACTGAACTGAACATAATCCTGACAATAAGATACATTCAGGTTTTTTTTTCTCAGTATGTACACTTGGTACAGTATATATATATATATATATATATATATATATATATATATATATATATATATATAGTATGTAAAACATTATGTAGTATGTAATGTTAAACATTTCATATACACTCACCGGCCACTTTATTAGGTACACCTGTTCAACTGCTCATTAACAATAACTAATCAGCCAAGAAAGATGATTTAAGTGACTTTGAACATGGCCTGGTTGCTGGTGCAAGATGGGCTGGTCTGAGTATTTCGGAAAATGCTGATCTACTGGAATTTACACGCACAACCATCTCAAGGGTTAACAGAGAATAGTCAGAAAAAGAGAAAATATCCGGTGAATGGCAGTTCTGTGGGCGAAAATGCCTTGTTGATGCCAGAGGTCAAAGTAAAATGGCCAGACTGGTTTGAGCTGATAGAAAGGCAACAGTAACTCAAATAACCACTTGTTACAATAAAAGATTGGAAAAACTTGGTCTCATGAGTCTCGATTTCTGCTGTGAGTTTCAAATATTAGGGTCAGAATTTGGCATAAACAACATGAAAGCGTGGATCCATCCTGCCTTGTATCAACGGTTAAGGCTGCTATTGCTGGTGTAATGGTGTGAGGGATATGTTGTTGGCACACTTTGGGCTGCTTAGAACCAATTGAGCATTGTTTAAACACCACAGCCTGAATATTGTTGCTGACCATGTCCGTCCCTTTATGACCACAATATGTACACATCTTCTGATTCACATCATGCATGTGAAGCCGACAAATCTGCAGCAACAGCATGATGTTGTCATGTCAATATAGACCAAACTATCTGAAGAATGTTTCCAGGACCTTGTTAAATCTGTGCCACAAAGAATTCAGGCAGTTCTGAAGGAAAAAAGGGGCCCAACCCGGTACTAGCAAGGTGTACCTAATAAAGTGGCCGGAAGGTGTATATATAGGCCTATATTGAGGATTATACAGTAAGCAGTATGCTAATATTTTATTCCAAGCATAAAGGTCAAAAAGGTCAACCTAAAAAGTTATAATAAGTCAAGCAGACACAACTTTATCTTCATGACACAACACTAAGAGCATGTAGGGACATTCTGTAAATGATTTGCAGTTGAGTATTTAGTAACTGTCATATACTGATTACGAAGGCGCTGAAAAGTAAGACTCGCTGCCGTGTCTGAACAGACTTGTCCATTTGTTTACCATGGCAGTGAACAAATGCGGTCTGACAGCTAATCCCGATGCTGAATGAACCCTGTCACACACGCCACTAACGTCAGCCAAGCGGGACACAGTCTCCAGATGAGGGAGGGGGAGAAGAGATGGAGTAGATGGGGAAAAAAAGAATAAACAGACCCAAGACATCAGGAGAGGTGTGGCCACCAGCAGAAATAGAACAAAATGGAGGAAATTAAGATATACCTGTTTGGAATGGAATACTAGCATACTACGTACTCTACAATTGCAGAGTGTATATTATGAACTGCATATTGTTGCTCTATTCTAAAACCTAGGTGTCTTTTTTTTGCCGCCTACATAGGCATGCAACATAAATAGCATTAAGCAAGCATGACTCACAAATTATTCAAATGTCAAGTTTGACATTTTAATGTTTCTATGTTGATGACATAATCTAATGAAGATAAAAATAAATAGCACATTTTTAGTGTTGAAAAATTTATACCATACTTTTCAGTTTTGACATTAAGTATATTAATAGTTGACATTTCAACTCTACACTCTAAAAAATACTTTAGTGGCTTTGTAAATATCACAATAATATACAACTATGCTACCTTAATACAATCTCTGCATATAATTTATGTGAATCCAAAAATCCAACAGTTAATTTAGTCAAAAACTTAATTCTATTAAAGATATATATATATATATATATATATATATATATATATATATATATATATATATATATATATTTTTTTTTTTTTTTTTACATGAAAAGATAGTTTAGAATGAATGAATAGTTTAGAATTTAACATTTTACAAAAAAAAAAAACTTATTATTTGTGTTAAATTTCAATGAAAATAATTGTGAATGGAGAAATTATACTGACTACATGAACTACAGTTATCACTGATTCCAAAGTGAGTTCACATTACTCATAAATATGTTTTTTTCCCTTTAATATTTGAGTTATCTTAACTCGTTGGGTCTACTCAATGTTATTTGTAATGGTACTAAATGTAGCTATTCAAATTTACTTCATAATATATATTGTATTTATATATAAGTGTAAAAATGTTTCACACAAAAAATAAAATAAATCAACTGAGGGCCCCATTGTTTACATTTTTACATTTTACATTGTTTCAAACTGTTGAAATCACTGTTGTCAACATCAAGGGATTGTTTTTATATGTATATGTTTTCCGTGTTTATTTTATAGGTCTTTTTTTTTTTTTTTTTTTTTTTTTTTTTTTTTTTTCTTAAGTTTTGTATAAAAAAAATATATTTTTGGCAGCCCAATCGAATAAAAATTGCAGCTGATCGCAATTCATCACATTGGAAATAAACGTCAAGCACACTGCATTGTGCAAATTGCACTCATCTCATGGTTCTCTATACTGAACAATTTTCATCTGGTAGTCTGGGTATTCTATAGAATCTATGATATCTGTGCATACTGTCTTAATATATTGTATTCTGCAAAAACAGCATGCGCAGTATGCAGGATGCCATTGCAAACATTCCCAGAGAGAGGGAAGGGGAGGAAAGGTAAACAGCGCAAGACAAAGATCAGAGAGGAGTGAATGCCTGTCTCAAGGTCAGAGTGTCGTCCTGTTGTGGATATGTTTGCCAGGACACGATCTCCCAGGAGGCCAAAGGGGCGGACACAGGACCAGCAGGCAATGCTGGCAAGGTGTAGATAACAAACACACGGTCAGGACAGGTCACCTGCAGGACAGCAGACCTCAATACAGGCTGAGGATTCTATGCTTAATTTTTGGGGTGTCCTGGGTTGGTCTCTCTGCATGTTTGTGTGTGTTCTCTCAGAGATATCCTCAACTCAGCACTCAAAATCCTGCTCTATATCCGAAGACTGGAACGTAGCTGTCACAATGTCAACCTGTTTGGACTCAGTTGCACCAGTTCCCATCACTAGTTTGTCATCATAGTCACTAATTTGATTTGTGACTATGTTCTCTATTGCAAGCCCAACATCCAGTAGAGGGCATGGATGGAGCTTATTAAACTGAAGGCAAACTACAGAAACTGAGAAAAAGCAGTGTGTCTGACATTCATGAGGTATAACAAGAGAAACTCATATTTTATTCAAGTATGTTGAGGCAGTTGGAGGTAGATGGCTCGCTTTAGGTGGTCAGCGTAACAAGGAGAACTGTTGTTTACCTGTTAGCTCAGTGAGGTCGTCAGAACTGCAAACACTTGAGGAAGATTGAGAGGTAGACAGAGACTTTTCTTCTGGTTATTTTTCAGGCATTTATGTTTGTATCGACTGATGGTAGATGCAAACAGCTCAGCTTCTTGAGACAAGTTCTTCACTGACTAGCTCTGTTCTTAACCTGGTGAGCTTCGCTGCCTATAGCCAGCTGCATTGGAACGGAGGGGTCTAAAGACTTCTTCTTGCTACAGGGTCTTATAATCATGTCAGGGTTCTGTCACTTGTCTAGTTAGTAGGTGTGTTCGACATCGGCTGCGGCTGGATGGATCCGATCAGCGAGAGTAGCCGCGTGCAGGCGGGGAGGACCTGCAAACGGAGATGTGAAGTCGGACACTTTCTGGTTCCCGTAGTGACCGCTCACGTGGTGTTTGCATACTTTACCACAACTGAAGTGAAATAAATGCAATATTTGCCAAATAATGTTTCAGAGACATTTTCATTGAATACTTTATGTACTGCTTCACACAGCGTCTGTTTGAACAAGAATAAAGTTCAACATAAGCTATATCAATGAAGTGGAGTCTACGTTTTTTAATCAGTTTTATTTTGATAAACATGACACAATATAACATCGCAACTACATGAAAAGAGTGTTTACTGTTATAAAAAACTGATTTGTGCGCTTTAGAGGAACTAAAGGTGTTTGAATAAACACGCAACACATGTGATCGTTGTCATGCAATGGATCTGGCCAATCGTGGAACAGCTGTGTCGTCATCAGAGCTCCTGCAGCCGCTCTTGAGAAGCTGCGCTGGCTGAGTTCTCCGGCTACTCTCGAATCGCTCTCGCTGTACTTTGATGGCATACTTCACAGTCACGTGGCGTCAGCGCTGGATCAAGTCGGACAAAATTTCTAACCGGCATGCACTGCTTCAAGTCATCCGCCGATCGGTCTGCGCAGAGCTGCATGAAGTCGAACAAGCCTTATATCTTGGTTTGGTGACAGAGCTCTGACACTCCCAGTCTGTCATGTGCTTGTGTTATAGTCCTGTTTGTTGTGAGCACATGGCTTGTCATGTGTTTCCTTGTGCCATGTGCTCTCCTGTCGATTTTCTAGCCCCTCCTATCTTGTTACCTGATTATTGATTCATTTGCCCCACCTGTCTTCCCTCGTTACCCTCTTTTGTTTGCTCCCCTATTTAGTCTCCTTGTGTTTGCAGGCCTGTGCTGGTTCGTTGTCTATGTACCCTGACATAGTTCTGTTGATCTTGATGCCTGCCTGCCTGCTTTGTTTTCCACCCCATGGGGATTTTTTTGTTTGTATTTTTGTTTTTGTTTTTACCACTTAATAAATACCCATTGTTCCTGCACTTGAGTCCTTGCTCCTTTCATCAACCTAGACCGCGACAGAATGAACCAGCCAACTGAGGACTCAGCAAACAATGGATATCTTCCTTTTTCCATCTCCCTGCCCCTCCACTCATCAGATGGTGGAAAAACGTAGCAAGCTCCTTTCTCTCTGGCAAGGGGTCAGTGTGTAGAACCTCACTTACCAGTTGCTGTTTGTAGCGACTCAACATCAGCGACACAGTGCTAAAGGACACATTCAACACCAGCCTTAATGAGCCTGTGCCTGCCTGGGAGCTGGGATTGCTGGGGATACTATTATTCTGGCAGTTTGTGGGGTATGTTTACCATCGCGGATGGGAGGGTGGCCTTCCGTCTCTTGGCCCACCTCCCATTTACCCCACAAACTGCCAAGTCCCTGGTCCTCCGATGACTCCTTCTGGGATAGGGAGGAGGAAGAAAAGGTTTGACCCATCAGCCTCCTATCCAGTGGTGGCTGAAGAAGCTGCAGCGCCCCCAGGGGAGGTTATTCCTACATCGCCTTGCCCTCATTGGAAGAGGAGGGCTCCTGTTGCTTCCCTTCGGCCGGTGGCCCAGGAGGACCAGACTTCAGCAGTCCCAAGCCCGGTGGTCCAGGAGGACCCGACTTTGGTGGTCCCAAGCCTGGTGGTCCCAGGGCCGCCAACTTTTCCTGTCTCAGCCACTGAGGCTGTTCCCGTCAGTCCTGCCTTGGCCAAGAGCGTGAATTATTATTTATTTATTTTTTTTAAAAATTCACATTTTATGTAGTTGCTGTCCTGCGTGCCTGGGCAACACACACCTCAAGAAAGGCTTCCTCTAGTCCTGTTTACACCCTGGATGCCATCCCTGAGCAGCCCACTGCCGTTCCAGGGCAGTATAATGCCATCCTTGAGCCGCCTGCTGTTGTTCCAGAGCCGCCTGCTCTCATAGAAATGGCCAAGGAGGCTGTCCCAGAGCAGCCCGCTGTCATTCATGAGTCACGCCACGTCATGCCTGCCCAGCCAGAGCATCTTCACGTCAGGCCTGCTGAGCCTGAGCTTCTTCACATCAGGTCGACCGAGCCAGAGCTTCTTCACGTCAGGCCTGCTGAGCTAGACCGTGCGCGTCAGGCCAAGCCAGAGCTTCACAGAGTGTCAGGGTTCTGTCACTTGTCTAGTTTATATCTTGGTTTGGTGACAGAGCTCTGACACTCCCGGTTTGTCATGTGCTTGTGTTATAGTACTGTTTGTTGTGAGCACATGGCTTGTCATGTGTTTCCTTGTGCCATGTGCTCTGTCAATTGTCTAGCCCCTCCCATCGTGTTACCTGATTATTGATTAATTTGCCCCACCTGCCTTCCCTCGTTACCCTCTTTTGTTTGCGCCCTTATTTAGTCTCCTTGTGTTTGCAGTCCTGTGCTGGTTCGTCGTCTATGTTCCCTTGTTTCCTGCCATAGTTCTGTTAATCTTGATGCCTGCCTTGTTTTCGCCCCATGGGGAGTTTTTGTTTGTATTTTTACCACTTAATAAATACCCATTGTTCCTGCACTTGAGTCCTTGCTCCTTTCATCAACCTAGACCGTGACAAATCATGGTGCAATTCACTGAAGAAACTGAAACTGAAGATGGGTCACAGCAGTCAAGAGACAACAATTGGTGTCACGTCACGTCCCGCCACGCCACAACAGCTAGAAGCTTTCCACACTGGACGCAACAAAGCGACTGTTGCAAATCCATTTGTCCTTCATATCAGAAGTAGCATGAGGGCTTGGAGTATGTCAGAAATAGAACGGGGCATCATTTTACTCTCGGAACTTTGTCATGTCGCATCTGGACTGAGACTGTAGGATGAGAACTGAATTGAGCTGCACGATGACATCACTGTTTCCTACAGAGCTGCTTTATAGCATTTTTATATTTGATGATCTTTACACAGCTATTGAACAGAAATGAATCAGCACTGAACTGACCTCAGCTGAACAATGACTGTTTTCTGGAGCTGCTTTACAGCAGAATTAAACTCTGTTTGCATCATTGAATCATTATTTCCTCTTTATCTCTGTAAAGCTGCTTTGAAACAATCTGTATTGTATAAAAAGCTTATAAAGAGGATGCAGGCCTGCATGAAAGTGTGTCAAGGTTAAAAAGTCTTAAAATCTGATATTTTTATGACAAGGAAAGGTTAGTTCAGGTTGTAAAATATCATGTTGTGAGACTCCCCAAAACCTTGATATTTTTGAATAAATAATGAATTATATAATAATGTAGAAAAGGCTTTTTACAATTGAAAATAATGAAAACAAACTATGCTTCTAACCACAGCTCGAGAGCTGTCGTTCCAACCACACAACTTTGCGATGCTGTTGGCGAATGTTCGTTAGAACTATGTTTTCTTTTTGAAAATAATGATTAATCATATGCATTATAGGTATAAGGAAAATGTGTTAATTGATTAATTTGATGGATACACAACATTACATTTTTAAAACCGTTCATTTGAATTGTTCTGGTAAATGTTTAAATGTTTTTTTAAAACATATGAACCGACTATGAATACAAAGAGTACATTTCCTAGAACTTGTCATGTGTTATAAACTAGATTTTAAAAAGAATGCTCAGTTACATTTTATTTGATCATGTCCTTGTTACTGTATAATTATACATTTAAGTACTGAGTAATATTAATTAACAACATGTACTTACTACAGGGTTATTAATAGAGTGTATGGTTAATTGCATGTAATTATGCATGTACATGTAAGTACACTTTGAAATTAAGTGTTAAGAATTTTCATTATTGTACATTTTCATTTACATTTGTACATTTATGCATTTGGCAGACACCTTCATCCAAAGCGACTTACATTGCATTGCAAGGTACACATTTACATTCTAATCAGTTCTTGTTTTCCCTTGGAGTCGAACCCATGTCCTTGGCGTTGCAAGCGCTAATGCTCTAGTGTTTGAGCTACAGGAAAGCTCAAACTTGTGTACACAAAAAAATTGTGTACACTATTAAGGAATTCTGTAAATAAAACAAAGATTATTAAGTAAAGATTAAGTACATTTTACATTAAAATGCAGTAACATTTTATGATGTTACTATACTATAGTTACTATAGTAATTACTGTAAATTATGCATAATTACATGCAACTAACTACACTGTAACATGGACACCTTAAAATAAAGTGTAACCGGAAATAATACTTCAGTCTTTATATTCAATGTGTTGCTTGCCATTTCTTTGTAATTGTTATGTATTATTTCCAATATCTGAATGTGTTTCTATAGCTGTTTTGCAGTATGTGCATTGTCAAACTTCAAAATGTGTTTATTATTTTATATAATAAATCATCACTCTGTCTCCTTTTCACTTCCACTCACTTCCATTATTTCAGTGGATTTGTACAAACCGACAAAGTCAAAAAGTGTTAGGTAAAGTGTTAGCCCCGCTCCCCCATATATGAGCTACTTACCAGAAGTTTTATGGTTAAACTTCATCCATAAATGATACATGGAAATCTTAGCTGAGCTGTGCACGTGTGTGTTATTTATCCCTACAGCGTGTCTGTTTTTATATATCGGTTGTTTTTGTAACACTCTGAGAAGGAAGCTGACACCAGCAGTGGTTTGTCCTGAGGGGAGATTTCCTCTCTGCGGTTAATTCCTTCCCAGTGACACATGTTCCATGATTAAGATGTTCCACTAAAAGTGTTCCACCCCAGAGGACACAAAGCGTTTCTGCTGGAGTGGAGCGGGCACAACTGACAGAGGTCAATACAACATCTTCCACAGGTCTGTCGAAGGTATTGTAGTAAAATACACAGCCCATCCACTCTGCTCAAATGCACACACACTTTTCGTAACGCTGGGTTCCAGGGACAGAAATTCACATGGTGGAGAGCAGTTTACTCTCACATTGATTTTGTAATGATTCGGTGGAGGAGTTGAAATGCGGAACACTGAAGTCAGTACAACAGCGCCGGGGTCCCTGTCTAATATGTCTACTTCTGTTTTTAGATCGGTGCTACCTCTGTGGTTAGGGACTGCTGTTTTCTCTGAAGGCAAGTCCTAGAAAAAAATAAAATAAAATATATATATATATATATATATATATATATATATATATATATATATATATATATATATATATATATCTGCTCATACTTAATGTTTACCATCTAAGACAAAAATACCTAAATCTAAAACAGAGACACCAAAAGGAGGAGAAGATGGACCACTTGAAAAACAAATGGAAAAAAACAGACGCATCAGAAAAGGAAGTACCAATTTTAAGAGCCAACGTCCATATTAATAGCCATCATCTGGTTTCAGTTCTAGAACATGTACGTGCATTAGCAGTAGAAAAATATAGAGTTTTTACCCTGGTCTGAGCTAAAGAAAAAACATATGATTGTCAAATTTGAGATTTGATTTGATATGAAATTAAATGTTTGGCAAGTTCAAGATATATGTTTTAAATTATTTTGTCAATATATCAGAAATGATATAATTAAAAAAAATATTTAATTTAAAATTGTGGGTATAATTGAGTTATTGACAGACTGAATTTGTACTTGTAAACCTGAATATTTATGTTTATACATTCATATATAGTTAAATATTTTAAGCACCTGTAACCCTATAGGCGGAAATTTCTATTCTAACCCTTTAACCCGCTTTTGCTTATCTGTTTGCAATCAGATCATTTTAAGCCGCTAAATTCCAGGAAAGTTTTCAGTCCAATGATCCAGTAAGCGAATACATTCAAACAATCAGTCCAAAACAGCACTAATGTAAAGAAAACCAGGCTTATTGCATCAGAGATGGCAGAGAGAACATTGACTCCCATTAAAGGGCACCTATTATGCCCCTTTTTACAAGATGTAATATTGGTCTTGGGTGTCCCCAGAATGTATTTGTGAAGTTTCAGCACAAAATACCCCACAGTTAATTTATTATAACCATTTGAAAATGTCATTTTTGGGGCCTGTTTTAAAAAGAGCTGTTTTGGTGTGTACCACCTTAAATGTAAATGAGCTGCATATCCCCGCCCTGCTGGACCCAGATGATGAAGAGAGTCCGGCACAGAATAAACATGAAAGAGAATGGACTAAACGTCTCGGAATGGTTATTTGATACATTTATGTACTTACAAAGTTTTAATCGCGTCCCCTTTGCAATTATGGATGTGCAACACACACACACACCTGGTTAAATGCCTACCTGGTTAAATAAAGCCTACCTGGTTAAATAAAGGTTAAATAAAAATAAAACACACACACACACACACACACACACACACACGAATTGTGATAACGTTCGCGCAATTTTTTGAAACTACACACACACAAATACTGTGATAACGTTTGCTAAGTACAAACGTTTTTTTTTTTTTTTCTTAAGTACAAACGAAATTATATTTATGCCAGGGGTTCTGTTGCGTCATGTTGACATTACTTGACGTACAGGTGCTTATGTGGCAAATGTGAGAAGATGGCTACAGAACCAGAAAACATAGGCTGCAGGGAGATAGACGTTTATATTTACTACTGTCTATGGAGATAGAGCAGACCTTAATTTATTTACATTTGTAATTGCTGCAAAAAAATGATACGTGACATAAAACTGTCTGACGTTGTTTCCTGAGACATCCTATGACGACGACAATAAATAGCTTTAGACGCATTTGTTGTTGAACTGGCTGACATCGACTGAAATGACTATTTGCTCAAAAATCATAAAATACACTTACTTCTTCTGGAGGTGACGTTGGATCGCGAACAGTAGGCAACGATCCACACTTGAGGATTAACTTTAACCCTCGTTCACTAAACAGTCAGTCAGAAAATGATTTGCGCAAACATAAACGTATTTAGGAAGTTTAAGTGGCGCCTTTTCTTCATAAATAAAATCCATCCGCTGCGTTTTCAGTGGCTCAGATGTCAGTGAAGACTACTATGTCCATTCATATCCCACAAAAGAACACCTAACGTTACTCTTCTTAGGAGACATTACCGGCTGTCGTTGAAACAATGGAGGATGGTGTACAGATCACCGAGGGCGGGGTCTATGCCAAAACCAGATTGTCAATCAAACCACGTCGGTGGGGCTTAGCGCAATTCTACGTCACAGTGAGAGCAATCTTAGAACAGGGCGTTCTGAGACAGTGCTTGTGATTTATTGAGATAGTAAAAAAACTACTGGGTGGATTTTTATCATTCTAGGGTGGTTTTGCTCACACAATGCCAACACACATTTATGTTCAAACACCATGTAAAAGTGAATTTTGCATAATAGGTGCCCTTTTACACTGCATTTGACTTGAACAAAATCAGTTCATTTAGAATATTGCTACATAAAGCACATTAATCTATTGACAGCCCTAATTTAAATACAACTATACGTTCCAATTTACAACTATATCAGGATGTATTACTATATAGTCAGATGATTAACAATCATATATTACAAATGTATCTATTCAAATTGGTCTATTTTTCAATTTAAAAGTACATATTCATGATTTATGTGTATATATACATTTGTATTAAATAACTAAATGACTTGAACAAAATCAGTGAATTTAGATAATTTACATACAGTTCACTATACAAATTAAAACAAAACCTATTTTATTTATATTTTATCTGCTTTGCGCTGCTCAACCATGATAAACCCACTTTAAAGGGAAAGTTCACTTTGAAATTAAATTTTGGTATGTTTTAGCTTACCTCAAGGGCATCCAAGATGTAGGTGTCTTTGTTTCCGCAGTAGCTTCAATTTTGATATTTTTAGGTCAAACCGTTCTTGTCTGTCAGTCATATAATGCAGGTATATGGTCACTATCTGAAAGAGCATGCACAGAGAAGTCCAAATTAAACAATTCCCCATCGTAAGTACACATTGATGGCCTAAGACACGAAACGAGCGGTTTGTGTGAGAAAAGAACAGTATTTATATCGTTTTTACCTCTTGTATACAACCACATCCAAGTGATCTGAGGGCGCGCGCGCTTCCGGCGCTTTCTTCTTCTTGTTTTTTTTACGGCAGATCGCAAACAAATATGTGCTTTACCACCACCTATCTCAGAAATGGACCATTGACACTTTCCTATACTTCTTTAACCTATCAACCGACATAAATTCCCCTCATTTACCCGCATAGAGGCTTTATAGAATTTCATCCGGAATTTCATTTTCATCCTGAATTTCAACAAAGACACCTCTTGGATGCCCTTGAGGTAAGCTAAAACATACCAAAATTTAATTTCAAAGTGAACTATCCCTTTAATGCACAGCCTCCCACGGCTTGCTTTAATTTAGATCTTCATTGCAACATTTCACAATATTAATCTCAAAATCATGAATGAGAGGAAGTAATACAAACTACTGTTCAAAATTCTTCTTGATTAGGATGTAATGTAAGCTTATATTTTCCACACAGCATTTTCTCAAATGAAAGCAGACATATAACATTCTCTGCAATGCCTCTCGCAGTCCTCAGGGTAATGTACTCATGGCTTGCCTCTCTCTGTCCATTAATTATTCAGCTAAATCATTATACACATTTGATGTATGGTAATATTAAGACTGTTCAAGTTTGAAAATATCAGAGTAATTATTCTTGTGAGTAATGTGTTGTTTGATTTTAAATGAGGGAATATGTGGCTCATAGAGGTACGCTGTTGCATTTGTGTTTATAATGTGGGTCAGATGCAATCATTATTTCTGAACGACTGCTTAATAATAGCCATGGATATATAGGACGTTGCTAAAGCATGTGTTAGGTGTCTTATAAGGTGTCATTCTCCAGAGGGATTTTCTCCAGAGATGCTTTTTAGTTGAGGTTTGTGACTCTACTGGCTTTTCCCAAGGGATCCTAAGAGGAAACACATCACTTTGATAAAATAGATTCTAGAATAGAACTTTCAATCATAAAGCACAAGAAAGAAAGAAAGACTGACTTGACATTTTACCCTTCAGAAATCCTTCTCTCCACATATACATCTGTACACATATTGTTGACGGACTGTCAGGGAACACATGACCACTTTTACATATTCTGCTTTTAAAGTTGACTAGTGCATTTGGGAATTTGCATATTCAGACTCAATCTTCCAATCAGCATGTCCTTGCTCTCTCGCAGAGGACATAGCAGGACTCCATATTCAGATGAGAGGACTCGTGTCATTTGCATAACCTGATCTAAATGTCACATGTCAGGGCCCGGGATTCACAAGGGAATTTTAAAGAAAATTTAAGGATTTAATGGATTATAGTAAATGAATAAATATGGTGATTTGGACTCTCGTGGAGCTTTTAAATGCATTAGATGTATCTGTTGGCCTGTACCTCTGTTTCATGATTTTGTGATTCCCCCTCAGATCTTAAACTTTTACTGGCAGCAAGTGAGTAGTTTTTACTACTTCTTTCATGAACCCTCATGAATGCGCCAAGTTTCTTAGTAACATAAGAGTTTGTGTCCGAATGTTTTTTTTAAATATTTTTCATTGTTGCAGCACCTCTCTTCCCATTCTGTCAGTAACGCTCTGGGGTGCGTTTCCCGTACAACAACGTAACCCGCTGCTTAACTACCATACGATGCATCATTGAAGAAATCAACTAGCTAGTCACGACTGTTTCCTGAAACCGTATTGTCGCAAATTGGTCGTTCAACAACGATGGTAATGTCATGCAGGTGGTTGAGTAATTACTACTTTTAATGAATCAGTTTGAGATATAATTAATGCTAGATGTTTTGCTATAAATTACGAACATGGCATCTGAGGACTTATTCAACTTTTATAAATATAAAATACCAAAAGTTATTTTTGCTTTATTTCCAGACTGAATAATAGGCTATTTTTAATAAAGTCATGGCCAAATTGAATTGGTACCAGACAATCAGTCTTACACTTTCACCAATCTTTCAACAAGAAAGTACAATGGAAACCTCACTTTAACTACAATACGGCAGACCACCATCACACCTTTGAAGGCACCTATTTTGCCTACAGTACCAAACAAAACCATCCCCAATACTTTATCACTAAACCACCTGTCCTCACCAGTTGAAGGTGCTGCAATTTGTGTAATGAAACTTTGTCCCAAATGCCAAACTCCTCAAAATGACGTCTCCAAAAGATCCATTTCACAGATGTCAATCTTATAAAATCTTAGGGAGAGGATCAAGTTACATCACAAAATGCAACGGCAACATAACATTTATGTTAGGGAATATAGAACTATTATTATCAATCACCAATTCACTCCTAACCAGATTCATCAAAAGTGAATGCAATGTTGATATCATGCATAATCAGGAAATCGAAGAATTTCTTCTTACTGAAGGACCTTTAACTATTGAGTACACACCTGAAAAAGAAATAACCTCTCTTTGTAAAGGAAATGAGATGGGAAAGGAAGAGAAATCCAATGAAGACAGAGATGAAGAACTGTGTGCTACAACTGATAATCATTTTTGTTCCCCCACCATCTGTACCACAGTTAGCAAAAAAACAGCAAAGTCCACAAAAAACAACAAATATCAGAGTGTCCAGCAATATAAGTCTCAATATAAATAATTGTAATAATTTCATTATTACATTATCACAATGCTGTAGCTTCTGCAACAAAGTGAAGGTTTATTTATACTATGCCACATGTAGAGAGTGACATAAATCATATGATTCAAAGGTACGTGTCTGTATTAGATAGCAGACACTAATAATAACAAAACATCATTTAAGTTATTAACACTTTGGGCGATAAGTGTGTAAATAGACCAATTACGCACCAGAAAATCACAGGAACGGCTACTGGAGGTAGTGGATATTCACTGAAGAACACATGAGCCAATAATACAAGAACTTTACTTTCAATTATTTCCCCAAATTAGGTAGTAGGCCATTTTAAAAGAAAAACAATTAAATCAACAAAAAGACAATAAAAACAACAAATAAATCACATTTGTCCAATGTAAAAGAAAAGAAAAAAACTCTTCAAATATACTCGGTTATCACTGGTTTACAGTCACCTTTTACCGTCACAGTGAATTAACAGCAGATTCACTGTGTAAAAAGATTACCCTCTTCTGTCAAAGAAAATACTATGAGAGCAAATCAGTTTAGTTCAATTAGTCACTGATATCAGATTTAGTTTCAGTCACGCATCTCAAATCCAACGATGCATCTGTCAATTCAGAAAAAGAAAAACATCTTTCCCATAGCAAAGAATGAAAAACAAACTTGATTTCAGTCTCTGTTGTCCTCTTGATAACTTTCTTCTCCTCTTCTCCTAGTATTCGATTGGGTAGCTCGCCATCAGTGGAACTTTCCGATGAATTCAAAAAACAGCTGTTCCGCTTGTCAAAGTAGTTCTGCTGCCACTTTTTACTTTGCCAAACATCCACGAGTAGCGTGGATTTATAATTTTTATATTGGGGGGAACCACTTTACATATGAACATGAATATACATGAATTATATATACACATACATACAGTAACATTACCAGTCAAAGGTTTGGAAACATTAGGCCTACTATTTTTAATGTTTTTGAATCTGAATACTCAATTTCAAAATTGTCGGAAGTTCAAACAATTAAATGCACTGATAGTTCGAGTCAGTTTAATCACCTTCTAAATCAGGGGTGTCAAACTCATTTTCACTGAGGGCCACTTCAGCATTATGGCTGCCCTCAAAGGGCCGGTTGTAACTGTAAGACTTTTAAAATGTTAATATATTGTCTGTTTATTTGATTGTTACTTATTTAAGTTACAAATATTGTATATGCATTTGCAGGGGTGTTTCTAGGTTTTAAAAACATAAGGGGATGAGCCAGAAACATGAGGGGCTGGGTAATAATGATTTGATACAGAGAATAATGTATTATTGTATATATGCAGGGGTAAACTGGCTCAAAAATTCAGCCCTGGCACTATAGCCACACAGCACACATTACCACACAGACACACTCATTCAAATGTAAGGTAGTTAGGGGGGTTCGGGGACATGCTCCCCTGAGAAAATTTGGATTTCTCGGACTTACATATGTGCATTTTAAGGTGTTTAAAGGCCAAAAAATTTGGATAACAATAGCTTTAAAAGCATGTCAGTGGGCATTAGCATAAATTATTTGTCAAGATAACAGATTCTTAAAAATGAGAATGAGGATAAATATTGCAATGAATGATCCACACTACAAAATGGAAATGCAGAATGTTTCTGCTTATTGTTGACAATACACAATCACATATTCCAAACAAGAATGGCCTTAAATAAGAAATCTTTCAAGGATTATTTTGCATAGATGTTACATTTCAATCAAAACCCAGTGCAATCTTTTTGTGTCCAGAGGTAAATTTGCACTTTATATTACCATTATAGATTGGGTTCAGCTACTTGTTTCTTTCCTGAGTTAATCAATGTTTTTGGCACTAATCAGTTTAAAGTTCAATTGTTCACTCATAAAGACAGTCACTTGTCGCCACCTACTGGCTAAATGATGCAAGTGGCACAAACACAGACAAGCGGAGTGATACAAATGGTGAATAATACTGGTACATACTATATTAAATATTATGTAATATATTTAATATATTTAAATAAATATATTATTATATTAAAATAATATAAAATATCAATATATTATTCTTCAGTCAGTTCTATGCAGCAGAATCAGATTTAACAGATTTATTTTTTGACCAATTGTCAAAATAAAGTATAGTCCTACAAAGATATTTTATCAGAGCATGAGCAGAGCAGGGAGAACGAGAGGATCGTGATGATTCGTGTAATTTTACCAGTGTTGCCCAGCACGGAAATACACACCATTACAGCACAGTAGTGCTATTGCAAAAAGAAACAAGTCCAGATAAATTTCATGTTGGCACGTTTTTTTTAGCGGACTTTTCCTTTCCGGTGAGCGTGAGCAGAGCTCGCAACACACACACACACACACACACACACACACACACACACACACACACACAAACGGAGGACGTTGCTTGCGGAACATTGAGCAGAACGCGCTGTGAACACGGAGCGGAGAGCACAGCGCACACACACAGCGGAACGCGCTTAGAAGTTATGCATCTTCGGAAGCGGACTCGCACGCAAAGTCATAAAACACGCTGAGCCAGAGTCAAACCGTCGCCGAACACGGAGGATCGCGGCGGCTTTTTAGTATCTTTCAGTCAAAAAACGAAAATGTTATTTTCGGCCGAAAATTTTCGGCAGCCTAAATTTCGTTGCATCCCTAATTTTAAGACACCCATATGCTCTCGCGGGCCATATAAAATAATGTGGCGGGCCGGATTTGGCCCGCGGGCCTTGAGTTTGACACATGTGTTCTAAATGAATGCGCTGTCTTGATTGAAACACACACAGAGAAACAGGCACTTAAAGGGATAGGGCTCAATGAACATTTCTTTAGATTATTGGAGATTGTAGACTTTCAGTGATGCTGTTGAGTTGAGTTTGCCTCCTACAACTGCCTGAACATTTCATACCCAGCAGGCCATGGAGCAACGCTAGAGTTCTTGCGGAGGTACGAAACCAGCCACTCTCTCTAGCTACATCTACATTAATCCAGACACATTTGACATTGTTTAATTTTAAGATGTTCTCAGACCACACTATCGTTTCAGTATTTTCCAAAAGTTTCTCGTTCACACTGAGATGTTGGAAGACTCTTATCTATCTTCTTGCGCATGCTGTAAAATGTAATAAAAGCCGATAGTGATGATACCGAGAGAACTGAAATAGCTATGTTTTCTCTGGACAAAAAATAAATAAATATGAATGGAAGGAAGGAAGGCCAAAACATAAAAAAAAAAAAATGCCTTTTCAAAAGTATCTTAGTGTAGACGTAGGCCCTGTCACATACACACTACCACTCTCTACCACTCATTCACTCACTAACATTCTCTTGCATACACACTGTCTCTCTTGCAAACTCCCTCAACAAACATGCTCTGTGCCAATTTCCACTATTCTGATATGTTTACTGTTAATTTATTAAAAGTTAAATAGTAGAGTCTGTTTCATTACTTAAGTTGTTTGTTTGACAGATGCCTTTTCAAGATAAACCCCAGGAGAAGAGCACTTCAAGAAAGCAGCTGACGGTCAATCCAAACATGTGTGTCAAACTACGCTCCTGGGGGCCACTATCCTGTAAAGTGCATCTCCAACCAGCTCCAAAACACCTGCCTGGAAGTTTCTAGCAATCCTCATTTATTTTCCCCCTACATTATATTTCAGTTAATCATAACTATACTTTTTAATTTATTTAAACTATACAATCCTTATTATTAATCCTGAAATTAAGTCAGGGTTACACATAGCATTCTGTGTAGTACCGAGAACTGCCATAAATCTACTACCCGGAACTGGCGCAGCCCGTCTATTATTTGAAAGCTAGACCTGCGAAAACCTGATCATATTCCACAGCAAATTGCTATTAACAAGTCAATAAACAAGTTGCGAAAATAAAACTTTGCCTTACCTAATGTTAGTAACCACCTTGTACCTGACTGTGATGCATACAATCCCAGTAGCACCTCAATGCAGTACACAAGATCCGAGGGGAGGAGTCGGATCTTATATAAGGGGTGGAGATGGGTAGGTTTAGGGGTGGGTTTAGGGATCAGGGGGTGGAGATTGGTAGGTTTAGGTATGTAAGGTGGGAGGAGTTGGATTTTATCCGACTCCTCCCCCCGGATTTTATGCTCTGCAGTGAGGACCATCTCTACAATCCTCCTTCCAAGAAAGTTCCATCCATGTTATTCCTCTCTTGCCGATTGAAAGAGCATGCGTAATCCACTCATTATTCCAGCTTCAAAAGTCTACTTGCTGTCACGGTGACGTATGACAAATGCAACTTTGCAGTTTTGCATTTCTTTTTTTATTTTATTTTTTATTTCGAGTCAACTCACATTAAAAAGATAACTTCGACTGTATTCTAAGCATTTAACAGACAAGTAAAAATCGTCTTGTTTTCTGAAAGAATAAGTCAAAATTAAGTGAGTTTATGCTTAAAACAAGCAAAATAATATGACAGTGCGGTAAGCAAATTATTTTCTGGAAACAAGACATTTTTACTTGTCTAGTAAATTCTTCTTGATGTAAGAAGTAGAACTTTATGAACTTTTAGAATGGTGTTTCAGAGTTCGTTTGGCAGTTATGTAGTAGAGCTATGAATAGACAAGTACATGGAACCACAGTGGAACCCATAATAGATATTTTAATTATTATTATTATTATTTTTATTTTTATTTATTTTTTTCAATTACAGGTTAATCTCTAAGCAACCAGTGCTGGATATTACGTTTGGAAGGTCAAGGTGTGTGAAGGATCACAGCCTTCATCACTGGCCTGGCAGCGCTATTTGCCTCCTCCCATGAGTTCAGCTTGCAGTACCAGGAAGAGGCAGCATGCACCCTTGAGTTTGTTCAGAGGTTAGTCATTAGCATATTTGCCATTCATACATATTAGACTTTATTGTGTCACTAACCTTGTCTTGACAGTATTTTTTAAGGACTTAATTTTTTTGTTCACAAACGTTTTTGTCAGCTGACTACTGGTATGAACAAAATGGCCCTGGTTTCCATACAGGGCTTACTGTAGCTTAAGCCAGGTCTAGGCCTTAATAAAATTAGGGTATTTAAGCAGCTTTTATAAAAATGTCTCATAAAAAATAATAATAATAAACATTACTGATGTGCATCTTGAGACAATACAGTGGCAGTCAAAGTTGTTTTCAGTTAAAGGATTAGTGAAAATTCTGTCATTAATTACTCACCCTCATGTCGTTCCAAACCTGTAAGACCTTCGTTCATCTTTAGAACACAAATTAAGATATTTTTGATGAAATCTGAGAGGTTTCTGAACTACCCATAGACAGCAACGTCTTTGCAACTTTCAAGGCCCAGAAAGTCTTCATTTGTGTTCCGAAGATGTCTTACGGGTTTGAAACTAAATGAGGGTGAGTAATTACTGAGAGAATTTTTATTTTTGGGTGAACTAACCCTTTAAGTCAGCTCAAACATGTGTTTTAGTCATGGTAAATTTCATGTTTAACATTATCATGTCATGTATGCAATAAACACATTGCAAGGCTTACAATTGAGTTAAATTATTTCTGTCACAAAGGTTTGGACTGGATTCTGGCAATGTGTGCTCTACATAAACTGACAGTCTATGGCTGCATTTCCACTAATACTCTGATGAGACCTGATGAGGGGATGATATTGTTAATGAGCTGGGTGATAAGTAGACAAAAATGTTGTACAATAAAACTTTAAATCTGGCAACCCCACTGACAAAAGTTTAGTTAGTACTATTTATTATGACAGTGCACATGTAAACAGACACATTGAGTTGATGTAACCAGGGCAGAAAAAAATATCAGTTATTGATCACAACATCCAACATTGCATTTTTTTTTCATGTTGTTCAGTTTTATCCAAACAAACTAGTCGTTAAAACAGATATATGGTTTCTATTTACAATAACAAAGAAAGGACAAGTAACTTCTGCTAAAACTGGCCAAATTGTGCAAAAGAAAAAAAGAACACCCCTGTAAGCCTACAGGTTTCCTCACTTCTGCGAAAACTTGCAGACTTTGAATGTGATTTTGTTTGCACTTTTATGGACTTCAAAACAGAAACAGCAATTCACTGCCATTATAAATCTCGGAAGAGCCAGGACAGTTTTTTTTATACATATACAGTGTTGGGGTAGTTACTCAAAAAAAGTAATTAGTTACTAGTTACTAGTTACTTCTGAAAATTGTAATGAGATTACTTTACTAGTTACTGCATTTGAAAAGTAACTTCACTACTTATTACTTTCCTAATAATTTCTTAATTTACCCTGTAGATACGGACAAACATCATAGCCCTATCATCACTTAGCCTGTCCGCATATAAATGTTTATGTTTATAAATGTAGCCTATACAAAATGGCATGTAAAACCATATGAAAGAACAATATCCATGTCTGCACAAAGAAATATGTCTCACTGTAAAATCCACAAACAGGATAAAGGACAAATGTCCGCGGTGGTAGACACATAATCAGGGCTGGACTGGGACAAAAAAATCGGCCCTGGCATTTTGGCCATAATAATAATAGCACACTAATAGACATACATTGTAAAACAAATGCACTGAAAAATAAAGGAAACTTTCATAAGTTTTGTACTAATTTCTATACTTGAAAGAGATATAAGCACATGATCTTTTATTTTGACGGAAACTGCATCAAGCTTTTATTTTGGCGGAAAACATGGTTTACAAACGCGTCTCATTAAATTTATAGTAAATTACGTAATCGTCAACTATGCAGAAAAGTGTTTTGAAAGTAACTGTTAGTTCTGCTTATCGCAGGCTCTACACTTTCTCATCTCTGTCCTGATCCTCCTCACTATCCTCATCATCAGCCACGGGAGCTGATGAAGGTCCTGCTGCTGCAGAAAACATTTTGACACATTTTACAGCGTCTGCTTGAAGGGCCTGTGTCTATTTTTCACGCTATTTCTCTGCACATTCCTTGCGTTTCTTCTCCATCTCTCAGACTATTTTGACAGATACACACTGACACACTGCACACTCGCTCAAAGCCCAAAGGGGGAGGTGTTTAAAGATGTGATTGGACCAGCCCAGTGTCAATCAAGAAAAGATCCAATGGGCCAAGGTGTTTCACGGGCCGGTAAGCTATCAGAAAAAAAAAAAAAAAACTGACGCAAACTTTTTTTAACTAATGCTTTACACCGGCACGCACTTACTTAACCCAGCGCCGCCAATTAAGCAAAAGGAATGGGCCACCGATGCACGAGTTTTATAGTCCGTTAAGACAAAAAACAGAAAAAGAAAAAAAGTATGAGATGTCGGCCCAAAAGGCACGTCAGCCCACTGGGAATCTCCCGGTAGTCCCGATGGCAAGTACTTGCTGCCTGGGCATAGAGTGCATTTCACGCGAATATTTTTGTCATTTCGAGCAATAAACAGAAAGTAATGTGAATATCGCCACTGGCCGAAACCCCCTGTCTCCGTCTCCATTTCCCGCTCCCCTTCGCACCAGCAGCTACGTCACTCAAATTGATCTCTATGACAACGGTGCAAGCACACACACACACAGGCATGCATGCACCACTTAAACAGATCAGAGCTTTACACGCAGGCAAACACGGCTTGGGTAACGCAGGAAAGCGCGTTCCTATAGTCTAGTAAAGTAGTGTAGTTACCGATATTTTTAGTGTAATGCATTACATTACTTCGTTACCCAAAAAAGTAAAATCGTTACTGTAATTCGTTACTTTGTAACTCGTTACCCCCAACACTGTATATATACACATATAACTCCGATTGTATTCGTTTTAAAGAAGAATGTCATATACACCTAGGATGACTTGAGGGGGAGTAAATCATGGGCTAATTTTCATTTTTGGGTGAACTACCCCTTTAATTAAATGCTAAGAGTTACCTGTTTGTTGTTAAGTGTTAAAATTGCATTTTACATTTTAAAAAAAATCATCCAATATATTCACATAAGACAATTTTCTGATCTTTGCTTTTAACCAAAATAAATGTTTTAAAACCCAGAGAATGTTGATTTCTTTTTCCTAGTGTGACTACTCTTATGAAACTTAAAAGTATAATATTTTTAATTATGTAATAATAAAAGCAGTATTCCCTGTAAAAATACAATTTATTGCTGTAGACAACAGTTTAATACTGTAAAAGTATGTGGTATATACTGAATTACAGTGGAGTACTGTAAATGCTGTTTACAGTACTGGTGCTGTAAAAATACAGTATGTGGCTGGCAACCCCGCTGCCAGTATTTTACTGTAAATTTACAGTGAAAGTTATACAGCATACTCATTGGGGAATGTTGTCACAAAAAGTTAATGCGCATTCAATGAGCTGTATTTTCTAGCACAATAATGGTAGGAATATTCAGTATCTTATTTGGAGTCAAGACTTTAGGGTTTGTGACTAAAGTAAATGACTATCAAAAATTAACCTACCCTGAGAAATTCACTGGAGTAAAAAGTGTGACAGCAAGCACCGGTCTCCTCTATTTTTGTCCTTGGAAGCACTCAATACCCTGCTGACTTATTAACACTCAGCAAATCTGATATAAAACTCCCATCAATGTTCAATGCCCATGTGACTGCAAAAAAAGTTGAATTTAAATCAAAATTAATTATTTTGTTCTTTCATACATACAGAAATAAAAATGCAAGACTGGATCTTTGGGCATGTCTGAGAATTAAACTAAAGTTAGTGGACAAGTTAGTGGACCTTTTTTTTTTTTTTTTTTTTAGTTTAAGTGTCGAGACATTTTCTATTGAAAGACTTACTGTTAAATGTAATATTGAGAAAATTACACAGCTGCAATGTTTCAACATTTATTTTAAAGTCTATCATACTTAGGGTTGGGTATCGTTTCAATTTCAGCGATTCCGATTCTGCTTATCGAATCCGGTTCTTATTGATTCTTGTTTATATTTTTTTTGGAGAGAAAAAATAAATAAATAGCCAAACTATAGTGAAACACTATAGTTAGCAAGGTAACTTAGATCAGAAGTTTAAGACATTAAATTCGTAAGCACATAACACAAGTAATACTTCCCTTTAAAATACAAACAAGACTTTATTGATTATTCTAACACATAAAACTAATATCTAACACAAACACAGGAAAGATTAAGTTTTAAGAGTGAGTTTAAGAGTGAGATGATGAAATCCCAAGTTTCTATATGCACTTATAAGACATGACCTGGAACGAATCATCAATCATTAATTTAACCCTTCTATCGTTTCTTAGACAGGTTATTACATTTATATAAATACACCAGTTCAGCTTAAAGGAGAACTCCGGTCAATTTTAACATTGAGCTCATTTTTTTGTAAATTTAGAGTGCTGTCAATACAGAGAACAACGACAAAAATCGGTGTTGCCTACACAGTGTTATCCTCTTTTTAAAATTTGCACCCTGTTGACTTCAATGGGGCAAGTTTTAAACCTGCTTTTAGCCTCTTAACATCCTTGATGTGTCATTGTGTTCAAGTGTCATCTCATACTGCAGTAGATGTGAAAGATATTAATAAAAATTATGTTGTTTCAGCCAGCGCACATACCTGTATTTACATCCTGTTTTCGGTCGAAGTCCATAGTAATCGATTGTCGAGTTCACACGCATAGGTTTAGTTACCTATGATCACGCGCGTGAACTCGACAGTCGATTACTATGGACTTCGACCGAAAACAGGAAGAAAATACAGGTATGTGCGCTGGCTGGCTGGAGTTCTCCTTTAAGAGTCTGGAGGTTACTTGCTCGTTTTGCGTTCCTTTTGGGAATTCCCTTGGTCGGCGTCAAAGGGGTTTCCCAAGTTCGTTCGTTCGTTGGCTGGTGTCCTTGTGCTTGGATAGATGTCTGGGGCGGCCAGTCATGTGGTGTGGATGGCGGATTGATGGAAAGTCTTTGTTGTTGGAAAGCAGGCTTTGCAGGAGAAATGTGGACCGAAATCTTGCCGCAAAACTTAACTTAGAACCGAGACTCACAACGGAAAAGAAAGGAAACTAAGAAAAGAAAGGAAATTGAGATGAGAGTAGATGATGGCTTGAATGAAGTTGTTTAACCCATGTTCTTCTGATCTTGATTTGGGTTCTTTTATCTGCGCGTTTACATGGTTACTGGTCTGGTTTAGATCTTCATCTCCTGCTGCATTTTTGGTTCTGCATTAAAAATCTAAACTTTGTTCTGGTGTTAAGATTTTAAACTCAAATGTCCGCCCAGCCTCCTGGATCAGTTCTAACCAATTAGACACTGTCTTTATTTAGGAGGTGGCGTTCTCTTCACTTCTTATCATAAATCAAGCTTATCTGTGCTCTCCTTACTCTCTAAGCTCTAGCAGAGAGTACCGAGGCCACAGCTAAGACATTATTACTATTATAAGAATACGAAACATTTTACACAGATTTCAATCAAGCCATCTTTTGAATTAAGAACATACGATCATGCTGACAGGAAGCACGTCACACTTTCATTCAAGCATCTAATAGTTATAACAATTACATAAATTGTATGGCATCTAAGCATATCAGATACACCCATCTATTGTAGGAACAATATAGAATCATGTCGTTGCATGATGTTTTATATAAGTCCATTGAAAATTGTTCTTGAATGATTTTATGTATATTTATAGGTAAAATCTCAGTTCTGTGGTTTGAAAAGATTTGACACCCTGAGGTCATTCAGAGGTCCTTAAGAAGAAGGGGGTCTGGAATGTTGTGGGCTCGAGCAGCTTCTGCTGTTATCTTGATCGGGCACTGACAGTGTTGGGGAAGTTACTTTTAAAAAGTAGTGTTTGCTCGTTACTCGTTACTTTTAAAAAAAGTAATCCGTTACTTTACTTAGTTACCCCATTTGGAAAGTAACTTTTTACGTTACTCGTTACTATTACGTTACTTTTATGTTGCTTGACTTTGGGCAGAACCCAATATCTGTTCCTAAATATGTAGACATAAAGTTATACATTGGAGGACATAACAGGTAATTATTTTTTGCTCTTTATTATAAAAAATAGTATCAATTTCGAAAGAAAAAAAGTCCTTCTCATTGGCGCTGCTGTGTGCGGCAACTTTTATTCTCAGCCGGCTCTGCATCATGGGGTAGAGTGCGACACTCCGCGAATGAGCAGCGCGCCCGCGCCACTTCTCTCCGCTCCGCTCCCCCTATCCACCGAACTTTAAATTTCGGCAACAGCCAATAAAGCGCTCCTGCTCTCTAACACCGGTGCGAATCGCGTCTTGATAGCATAGGACAAAATGATATAGAAGACATAAGCTTAGTTTTCAGACATACGACTCACTCTAAGGGAGTAGGAGAAAAAAAAGAGATTTTGAGAAAAAAATATATATTTTGTTTAAAAGTACACATATTCAAGCTTTCTATATATTTCTCAGGTCTTTGAGAGTATAGCTTATCTGAAAGTATAGCTTATCTGAGTTTCGGTTCATTTACAGTATGGAGACGAGCTCCAGTTCACGCGCTGGTGCCGTCATGATTATTTTGCATGCCATATTTACTTATTAATTAAATTCAGGCAATTAATTGGTTGGTAAAACATTGATTAAAATTAAGATACAATTAATACACAACGAAATTCGTTTTAAAGAAAGTCTTTCTACAAAAACAAACTTAATAAAGTGGTCTAAATCATGTCTGCCCACTCCATTTGTCTCCCGATATATTGCACAAAATTATGATCTTACTCATGCTTTTCACTTTTCATATAATCAACATAGATTAAATTATTTATTTATTTATTTTATTTAAACATAAATATGAAACTAAATAGTTTTCTTTAATTTACTTCTTATTAAATTCAGGCAATTGATTGATAAAACATTGATTAAAAATAAGATACAATTAATACAAAACGAAATTCACTTTAAATACAGGTTTTCTACAAAAACAAACTTAATAAAGTGGTCAAAATCATGTCTCCACACAAAATTGTTATTTAATTTAATTTAAACATAAATATGAAACTAAATCGTTCTCTTCAGATCTCAACCGTTCTCTTCTCTCAAGCGCGCAGCTGAGGCAGTGTCGCTGTCAAATATATCCATGGGAAAAGTAACGTTGCGCCGAATTGAAAAAGGAACTACGTTTCGTTACCAAATTTTTAGTAGTAACGCGTTACACTACTTTTTACCCGAAAAAGTAGTTACGTTACTGTAACGCGTTACTTTGTAACGCGTTACACACAACACTGGGCACTGAGTTGTGCCATCTCTGAGCCAATCATTCTTTTCCAAGCTATCTCACATTGACAAGTTCTTCCTTTAGTTGGGCTCATCTTCTTTGAAGCTTGCATGGCCATAAAGTTCTTAGCTGGGGGTTTTCGTTGGTCAGCGGAGACTGGCTGGCTGGAGCCTTCTTTTATGGCTCCGGGGTTGGTGATTTGGTGTCTGGAATGTTCAGTTCTGTGAGAAATTATGTTTGAACAATTCACCTGGAAGATTAATTTGTGTTTGTTTCACACTCAATCCTACACAAATTATGTAGGAACAGTAATAGATGAATTTATGACAAGAGTGCACCTCAAAAAATCTACATCATAACAGGAGTTCTGACCTTTGTCACAAAAAGTCGACTCACACACTTTTAATAATTGCTGTTTTAAATAAGTGACAGCGGTCGATGAGAGCACAATTAGACAGATAGAAGTCTAATTAAGAAAAAAGTTTGACTTGTTTGAAGAGATTTCACACACACAAAAAAAGAAACAACATTCAAACAGTATTGCAATAAAAAATAAAAAAATAAAAAAAACAGCACAAAAAGATATATGGTACAATTTATGATTCAGTCTTTATAAACTTCACTGTTGTAGAAAGTTTATGTGATTTTGAAAGTCAGATGCAAGGTTTAGCTGTCTCTAAGGAGTCATCAATGATGATGAAGTTGTTCCATGGTAATGATACACAATGAAGTAGATGACCGTGATCAAACATAGATTCCCAATCAAAGGGTGTCCATAGCGGTAATCACAATATCTTATGTAGCTACATCAAACCATGAACCCTGTAGTAGTGGCAACATCCAAACAAGGACCACAAAGTTGGCACAAATATGCATTCTGCACAGTGGCAGCTGCTGGACTTTCAAAGAGGGGAAGCTCATTTTCAGCCTACATCATAAAAATTGTCCATTTATTTATACGTAAATTCTACGTTCCTTTTCAAGAAAATACCAGTCGTACCAACTAGGCATCTTTTCCAGTGGCTTGACCAGTGTCCTCTCAATGGCCAGCAGAGTTAGGTATAATTGATGTAATAATATAATAAAGGTATAAATAATAATATAATAAAGAATAATAATACTACTACTAATAAAATATTTTTTAAATATAGGAAAATTTGTTATCGGTTCTAAAATGGAACCGATTCTCGATACCCAACCCTAATCATACTCCAATATTCAATCAAATGATTATCTTATTCACATGTCATTAAACATTTCCAATTAAATTAAAGGTGGGGTAAGTCGTTTTTGAAATATGCTGTTGGCCAGTGTTGATATTTGAAATCAACCCAAACAAACACACCCTTCATCATTGCTCCGCCTCTAAAATTCACATTCCAATCCTAACAGCTCCACTCCGAGGCAGTCTCGAACCCCGATCTCCCTGCAAGCGAGTCGAGTGCACCGTTATCCACCGCATTCACTAGCAGTCGCCAAGGCGACTCTCACTAACTGGCCTCTGTTACGCACGCAATCCAAGAGAGGATGTTTGTTTATCATAGCAGAAGCGCAACAGAATAATGCTTCACGAAAAATAAAGCGCAGATGATTAACGAATGACAAGGAAGCGCAACAATTAACGTACAGTAGGCTACAGAATAGTTATTACAAACAAGAGTTGGTTGTTAGTTGCCAACAGCATTGCAGCTCCAGACAAATAATGACACTCAAACCCAGTGTTAAAGGTCGTGCACACTGAGTCCGAAATTTTCGTATTTTTTTTTTAAATTCGTCATTCGGTGGCTCTGAATTGTCAAAATACCTCTCAAAATGCTTGCTACGGATGTGAAAAACGCAGAAAATCGAACCCAATCCAAATTTCTTTATGACAGACGAAAGTTTTGGAGGCAGTGTGTAAACATGATTGACACAACGTGAGGTCATATTTATTTTTTTAACGTGTGAAAATTTCGGACGAGAATTTCGGATCTTTACTCACGTGTGGCCCCACGTCTGTTTTCAGGCCTTCCCACTTAGCTCTCTCCAGCACTGGACAGCTTTTCTAAAATTAACCCGGGTCCTAAAGCTCCTGCCAAGTAATAATCTTTTTTTTTTTTTTTTTTTTACAGTGATTTCTTCTGATCTCTTATGTATTGTATCTCATCTCTATTTCTGCAGTCTTTTTTTTTTTTAGTTCAAATCTCCCTCTTGCTCATTCTCTCTCCTCCACTGTCATACTACTACTGCTGATTGGCTACACGTTTGTTCTGGTGTCGGTCTGACCAACTTCCAAACAGCATATTTCAAAAACGCCTTGCCCCACCTTTAACATTAAACATTTTCAAATAGTGATTTGGCTGGGTGTTTCCTGGTAACACCATCAAGAATGAAGCACCAGGTCACTTGCTGACCCTGTTAAATTAGTCAATGTGACGACTCCTGACTTGAAAATGAAACACATATAAAAAAACATATTAAAGAAAGTGGTGTTGAGGACAATATATGTGTTATATACCAGAGTTTCTCTGGACACTGGTGTTTAGAGCTCAGAATATGGCAGAACAAAGAGAGGCAACTAAACAGACCAAAAATCATTTAAAGCTCAGCGAATTGCACCTATTTGTGGAAATGCTGTTTCCTGCAATCTATGGCAGCCCCCTGAGCAGGTCTAATTAACGGCCTGAGATATCGACCACCGCTCCAGCCCAAGACAAATAACCCCGCATTTATCTCAAACCTATTTCGCCTAATTAAAGCAACACCTCCATTGACTTTTACTCCTTGAACACTTTGAGTTTGATTGGGAAACTGGATTTATGAAAACCAGAGAAAGTCTAAAAAGAGAGATTTTCAGTTAAGAAGAAAGACAAAACACCCAAAGAAAGGTGTGACTTTTTAGAGGTCATGTGTGCTTATCTAGCTTTCTCTCAAAAGAGTGCTTTGATGTAGAGAACAGATTCATCGTTGTTATCATCTGTAAGCATCATCTGTAATTATCATTTTATTGGTCTGTTATGGGACAGTGTCTCTGTTTGACTGCTGCCATAACACAGCTGATTAAGATATAATGATGTATGTGTATTGTTGTGTGTTAGCTGTGCAGTGTCATTTGAAATTGTTCAAATTTAATTAAAGACTGCATGTGCACGGGAAGTATTTGATCAAGACCTATTTTCTCATGAAAGGGAAAGAGATGGAAATGTGAGACAAAACCTAAGACATGAATTAAATCAATTTTACTCTGAACATGATCATAAAATGCATGACTAATTAATAACTCTTCAAGAACTACTAGTGATCTGGACCATTATTTTCGAGAGTAGAAAAACACTTGAGTAAATATAATGCATTGTATGAAGTTGAAAAGACAAGTGCTCACGTCTCAGACACATGTTAATATTGTGATTAGTAATTAATTGGTAATTCTTTACATCATCTATAGTTATGACAGACCATTCTTCTAAAGTGTTACCAATCTGTTTACAAGGGAGACACATCTGAGATGTTGATATTGAGATAATTGTAATAATAACAGGTGTTCTTGACTTTTTCAAAAGACTAGCTTGACTGTAATTTAACATTAAAACTTTGACTAGTTGGTAATCTTCAAAGTAGCTTCCACAACTCTTGTGCTCTCTGTTGTGCTTCAGTTTGTATCTATGTGATAGATAAACAGACTTACTCAAGCATAAGTCCTTTCATTTAAGCATAAGTCATTAAGGTGACCTGCTCCAACTGAACCTCAGTGTCACGCGATCACGGTCATCTTCACGTCTCAGAACTCATCTATCAAGAGAATATTTTTACTGTCCACCAGTAAAAGGAAATGACTGCTGGTATCACCCCTGGACACACAGACAAGAAGAGGAACAGAGGAAGAGGCTCTGTTCCAAAACTAAGTAAGCTGCTTTCTGTCTACTAGTCAGATTTTTTCCTTCCTGCCTTCCTAGTCTGAAGAGACCATCTTTCCAACATGTAAAGTGACCAACCACAGTCTATTTTTTCCAGTTTGTATGTACTGTAATAAGTCATAAAAGACAGATATGGAGAAAAAAATAAATGAATGGCTGTACAGAAAATACTGATAGTTGGCCCAAAATGAAAATTCAGTCACCGTTCACTCACCCTCATGTCGTTCCAAACTTGTATCACTTCCTTTCTTCTCTTGCCCTTGTCAAATTCATTCTCGTGTTAACCGAGAATGGTTTGGTTTATCAAAAAACTTTTTGCCAGCCCAGTCTGAAGATGATGTGAGACAAATTTAATGAAAAAGAGAATAATAATAAGAACACTAACAATAACAATAGGTGCCTATGCACCTTCGATGCATAGCCCCCAATTCATTCAATACTGGAAATTTCAATAAAAAACTGTTCAATAAATGATTGAACTTATTGGTGTAGGTCTATAGTGTTGTTAGCTTAGCTACATGCTAAAGTCAAAACAGATTAATTGTGAGCAACCTTGAAGTTGCTTTGCTTTGAAGTTGCATCTGCCAAATGGATAAATGGCATATATTAATGTGACAGGGTTTCATTCAGGACTTTTTGTGGTTTTACTTTTTTTTTCTCCAAAAGCAAAGAAGAAGAAAGGAACAGACAAAACCCACAGTAAATGATTTACTTCCGCAGTAAACATTTTTGGAATGCTCCACAGATGGTGAAGCTGTCTAGCGTTTAAACAGCCTCAGATTCTGACAACGCAGCTTATTCCTGTTTGCAGTGTGTAATTAGAGGCATGTTTCGTGGCTTATCGTGGGCAGTAGTGAGTCACTCTGACAGAGGAGTACCGAGAAATGGAAATCACTACGCGCTAAAAACAAGAGAGACCATGAGGAATGCACTCCAAGGGCTGTGGGGAGTGCTGAAGTGCCCATGGCACTGAAAACACCAGCTGCAGCTGGCAGTTGCCCCCCTGTGTCAATGCAGAGATCCTCTGCCTGGCAGCACTTTGACTGACAGCTGGGTCAAGAACACCCACGGTCAAATCACACGCTTCTCTCCCCCCAGATTTTACCCATCACTACAAGACTTCAAGGTGATGTCTGTAATTTTTACTGTTAAAATACTTTCCTCTTTCAATAATTCCAGCTTAATACGCAGACAACTATTAGTAAGCTATGGGTAACCCCCCATGTGGTGCTATAAAATTAATCACTTTATTTTGCTCAATCAATTCTATACGTTTTGGGTGGGACAATCTGTTTGTCTAATCTGTGGTGAACAGGGGAAGTGTTCTGGAAACATTTAAATAGTCAATAAAGGGACTGTTCACCCTTATATTTTCCAAAACAGTAGGAATTTCTTGGAACATGAAAGAAGATATTTTGAGAAATGTCTAAGTGTTTTTTTGGCCCACAATGGAAAGAAATGGTCACCAAAACTGTTTGGTTACCAACATTTTCAAAATATCTTATTTTGTGTTTTGCATACAGGTTTGGAACAACATGAGAAAAACTTTTTGGGAAGTGGAAAGTGTCATAGGTAGCATCAAATGCTTTGTGTCACAGAATTAACAAAAAAAAAATATTCACAGTAAAAAGTACAAACAATGAAAGCAAACTAAAAACAAAATTACTTTCTTCCATACATATTTTTTTCTCTCTTTCATGATATATCTTTGATGTTTTGTTGTTCAACTTGATATATCGTCTATCTTGATTGGATTTTCACCTCAGCACAGACCATACAATGAAACATCATGCAAATTGTCTGGTAATCACTGGCTGTGCTTCAAAAGATCAGTGGCAAATTGGGTCAAAGATGAGACATTGGGGAACATTGTGAAAAGGCCTTTCAGAGGACAAGAGTAGAGATTACATGTTTCAAACAAGCTCATCTGCTCTGAAAACCACAAATAACCAGCTCAGATAAATTTACCTGAGACCCCAGACCGATGAAAAAGGAGGGAAATCTAAAATATTTAGTCAATAATGTTTGTTATAACATGCTAATACACATAATACACGTTATAATCATCTATTACAATGTAATACACAAATTGGAATTGTAGTTCTTTGTTAGAATTTATATGGGAGTTCATTGTTCTGGGTTGCAGATTAATACAAGTACTAAATGTCGTTATAATCATCTTTAATTACATAGTGCAGAAACATTCATGTGACTTATAAAGATATTGTCAGATCTAATTTGATGTAAGATATGATTATTTAATTAGCAATCGTTGTGTTTGAAGTCAATATATCAGAGAAAATAGGAAACTTCCCCAAAGTGATCTAAGGGTCTCACAAACAGAGATGCATACAGACAATCACATCATGTATTGGCCTAAATACAAAACAAAAGCATGAAGAGATTAAAAGTATGTCTCTTATGTATCACTTTGAAGGTTATGCTGGCCCCAGTGGTCTGATTGTTTCTCTTTAGCTTAATTATTCTACAGGAATAGTCTGTATACACTCTTCAATTTTCAAAACCACATATAAGGCAACGGCAAGCATAGAGGCCATGTGTGTATATGTGTTTCTGGAGTGTTCTATTTTTGTGTTTGTAACCCCCACCCTTGTAACCTAGAGACACACAAAAGAAATAACAATGTTATCCATCCTAACAGAATGGAAAACACAGACGCCTTAATCATTGTATTCCACCAAGAAACCCGCAGGTGACTATTTCAATCTCTAATTTTTAAGATCAGAGGAGAAATAAACAATTCCCCTGTTAATTCCTATTTAATGCTGCTCTTTCTGCATGTTTGTAAATTAACAATTAAAGTGGAATAAATCACAGAGAGAGATCAAAGAAACTAAGTTTTTAAGAATCCAGAAAGTGCTTATGTCCTCTGTGATTCGCTGGAAAGTGTGAACAGTAGAAGAGAAAACATTCTGGCGAGAGATTAGACACCCTCAAACTTCAAACACACAGGCACCTTTATCGGCACACAGGCAGAGGTATCTCTAGTGTGGCTTCATAGGTGCTCATGTTTTACAAAAATAAAATTAACACTCACCAAGCACCAAATGCGAGTAAAAATCGGCGTTGCGGGTATATGAAAGTGTGTCAACTCTTCTTGCGCTTGATCTGGCAAATTCACACAAAATATATAAAAAAATGCCTGCCTTGTTGAGCATACTAGTAAACATAGTCGGTTATCGCAAGTGAATTTAAACAGTCAAAAAAAGACAACGCATGTGTACAGTAGGCCTATAAGTATATTGGATCTGTGCATTATGTCTTAAAGTGACAGCAGCCCAATATTTCTGCTGCTGTCTGTTTTTCAATGTTAATCAAACAACAAAAGACAGAAAAAAAAATAACTCACTGAATAATTTTTGTTACCTTATTAAGGATTAATCTATATTTAATTTATATAGTGAATACTATGCAGTGTTATTTTACATTTGATTACTTTATTCAATTTCTATATCCGAAAACTACTGTTAAACCTACTTGAAAACCCTGAAAAACACTGTTGTATCTTTGTACTGTATACTATATTAATTTGTGCTATTACTGCTATCATTTAATACTGACTGATTACTTGTCTTTTTTTCTATATATATATATATATATATATATATATATATATATATATATATATATATATATATATATATATATATTAGTTAAGCTAGTAGTTTTAGCTATGGTATCAATATTAGA
>NC_138228.1:39219300-39226643 GCF_964197995.2 Scardinius erythrophthalmus
AAATTAAATTATATATATAAAAACACGAGTATTTCCAAAAACAGATTATATTAATAATCAATGCCTAAAATGTCACTTAAAGAAATTAATTTATATATTTCATTATATTTAAATCTAATAGAGCATGGGTAAAGAACACGCCATTATGCGTGTTTATTCATTAATTTAATGTGGTTTTGGTTTTTGAAATCAGACTCTTTCACCTATATAGATATCATAGAGACTGTGTCTATTCCCCGTATTAGGAAATACAAAAAAACTCCCAAACCCAAAAATTTAATTGATGTTCAAAAAAAAAAAAAAAAAAAATATCGGGTTGCTGAATATTCAATCCCTTACTTCAAAAGCACTTATTTTTAATGATATGATTACAGATTATAACCTAGACGTGTTGTGTTTGACAGAAACCTGGCTAAAACCAGATGATTACATTACTTTAAATGAGTCCATCCCCCAAGATTACTGTTATAAAAATGAGCCACGTCTGAAAGGAAAAGGGGGAGGTGTTGCTGTAATCTGTAGTAATAGCTTCAGAATTACTGAGAAGTCTAGTTTCAAATATAATTCTTTTGAAGTGTTGTTGCTAAATGTAACACTATCTGGTGTACAGTAAATGATAAATCACACTTGACATTTGTGCTAGCTACTGTATACAGGCCACCAGGGCACCATACAGACTTTATCAAATAATTTGGTGATTTTCCTCTATATCTCTTCGCTCCCCGACGAAACTTGCCAATTCAAGAAATTAACGGAATGCATAGCTGATATAAAAATTTGGATGACTAGTAATTTCCTATTACTTAATTCTGAAAAAACAGAGTTTCTAATGATTGGACCAAAAGCCTCTGCACGTACTAACCTAGAATACTGTCTAACAATTGATGGCTTCTCTGTCAGGTCTTCGTCGTCGGTTAGGAACCTGGGTGTGCTCCCTGATACCAATCTTTTATTTGAAAGCCACGTTTCTAGCATCTGAAATGCATTCTTCCATCTTAACAATATATCTAAATTACTACATGCTTTTAATGAAAAATGCACAGTTGGTTCATGCGTTCATGACCTCAAGGCTAGATTACTGTAATGCTCTTATGGGTGGTTGCCCTGCACACATAATAAACAAACTACAGCTGGTCCAAAACGCAGGAGCTAGAGTTCTTACTAGAACCAGGAAGTATGACCATATTAGCCTGGTTCTGTCAACACTGCATTGGCTCCCATTAAACATCGTATACATTTTAAAATATTGCTGATTACTTATAAAGCACTAAAAGGTTTAGCTCCCCAGTACTTGAGCGAGCTCTTAACGCATTATAGTCCTTCACTTCTATTGTGATCTCAAAATTCTGTCCAGTTGATAAAATCGACTGCTGGCGGTAGATCCTTTTCCTATTTGGCACCTGAACTCTGGTCTCCCTAACATTGTCTGGGAAGCAAAAAAAACCTCTGTCAGTAAAAAAAATCTCTTTAACCTGGCATACACATAGAAAATGATACATTTCTATTATTCAAATCAGTTAAATGATTATTAGGCTACAAAAATTATGTCAGCCGGAACCGGGAACACTTCCTATAAAACCCGATGTACTTCTTACATCATAAGAACAATGGAATCTACGCTAATGTTAGTCTTTCTGCTTATTCTGAGGTTTACTGTAATCAGCTGAATTCCGGGCCGTATCCAGATCAGATGGACCTGTGCCTAGACACCACCACAACGCATGAAGTGTCAGCAGAGGTTGTGTCAACTAGATTCTCCCCTGTGAACGCCTCATCGACACGACCGCCATCGGCACTGATCCTCAACAAACCCGCCCCCATACCGGTGTGATGACGCCGATCTTCAACTAGATGGAACTGTATAATATTCTGATTGTTCCAATCCAATCTGACTTCTGACCTATAATGCTGCCTGAATCATAATCATACACTGTTGGTTCATTGGCCAGAGGAGAACTGCCACCTGATGGAGTTTTGGTTCCTTGCCACTGTGACCGTTTTCGCTTTTGTCACATTTTTTCACCTTTGTTGCCATTGGCTTTTTGCTTGCTTTGTTGGGGACATTACATTTAACTTTTAATTTAATATTCAACAATAATATTGATCTGCCTGCGTTGACACCATTATATGAGAACTGAACTGAGCTGGACGATGACATCACGGTTGTCTCCAGAGCGGCTATATATATAAATGAACTAAATGAATTACTTTTTTACAACAAAAATGAAACATCCCTGAACGAACTTAAGCTGGACTGTGATGCTATTTTCTTCTAGAAACAAACTTTGTTGGATAATTTTCCTGTTATCTCTGCAAAGCTGCTTTGAAACAATCTGAATTGTAAAAAGCACTATATAAATAAATGTGAAAGTATTTGACATAGACAATTAAAGGAGAACTCCGGTCAATTTTAACATTGAGCTCATTTTTCTTGTACATTTGGAGTGCGGTCAATACAGAGAACAACGACAAAAATCGGTGTTGCCTACACCGTGTTATCATCTTTTTAAAATTTGCACCCTGTTGACTTCAATGGGGCAAGTTTTAAACCTGCTTTTAGCCTCTTAACATCCTTTATGTGTCATTACAAATGCACAGGTCATGTGAGTGATTCCTTCAGAGTGAACACGAGTGAATCTGACTGCAGTAGATGTGAAAGATATGGAAAAAAATTATGCTATTTCAGCCAGAGCTCAAACCTGTGTTTATTTCCTGTTTTCGGTCGAAGTCCATAGTAATCAATTGTCGAGTTCACGCGCATAGGTTTAGTACCTATGATCACGCGCGTGAACTCGACAATCGACTACTATGGACTTCGACCGAAAACAGGAAGAAAATACAGGTATGAGCGCTGGCTGAATTATTTTAATTTTTTATTAATATCTTTCACATCTACTGCAGTCAGATTCACTCGTGTTCACTCTGAAGGAATCACTCACATTGGCTGTGCACTTGTATTGACACATCAAGGATGTTAAGAGGCTAAAAGCAGGTTTAGTATTTGCCCCATTGAAGTCAACAGGGTGCAAATTTTAAAAAGAGGATAACACATTGTAGGCAACACCGATTTTTGTCGTTGTTCTCTGTACTGACAGCACTCCAAATGTACAAAAAAATGAGCTCAATGTTAAAATTGACCGGAGTTCTCCTTTAACTAACATAATTAGTACAATTAATTCTTAATTATTGATAATTTAGTTTAGCTTGTGTTAGTCTAAGAAAATTCCTATTTTGTGACAGTTTTGGATTACAGTTTAGTAATCTTCCTGTCAGTCAGCATCCAGTGGTGTGTGAAAAATTCTAATTCACGCTCATAAATTGACAGATTCATTTTTCAGAGACAAACTTTTGAAAGTCTGATCATTTCAAAGTCTGGTCCACACCAAAGCTATTTGCATCTTAGAACCACCCACTCAGGAAGTGTCCATCTCTCTGACCAATCAGATTTTACAGTATGTGTCACAGCAGATGAGGGAAATAAGATGAGGTGAGGCAAAGTGGATCTAATAGCAGCTATAACTTTATTAAACAAAACAGAAGAGCAATATCCAACAGAAGAAATCAACGTAACATTGTACACAATATACACGTGGTAATGAACAAAAAAGAAAAAGGTGCGAGAAACTAATCAAAAAACATGGTAACCAACAAAGAGCGGGAAAAAACAGGAACAAAGAAAATAGTAAAGCCCACAAGTCCATGAAAACAAAACTAAAACAATAACATAACATTTAGGGATGGTTAAAACAGAAATCTGACATAACTCTGAGAACAAAGTAAAATAGACAGATATATCTCAAAAAGTGGAGCAAATTACCTGAATTCTTCTAATGTATGTTAATAGTCTAGTGTATATTGTAAAGCATTCCGCTTCAACTGTAACTGTTCAAAATACATTTTGCTCACTGAGTATATACAATACAGAACAGGCTGTGCAAATACATCTACTGATGCTACTGGACACATCTTCAGTGATGTTCCTGGAATCATTGGGTGTTTCAGGTCTTTCAACATCATACACTCATTTTCATATAAATAAAACCCAGCTATTGCTGATCAGACCCCAGTTTGTGTCCAGTTGGCAAATCTAGCTACTCTGCCCCCATATATCTCCTCTCTTGAGCCATATAGCCATCTTGAGGCTTTCTCTGCCGCTTCAGTGGTATTGCGGATGGCTCTTCTCCTCCTCACTCCATCAATGTCTAACAGACTGGCTCTGGACAGGGATCGGGCTACAAAGCCCCTGAGACACATTGCTCTCCATCCGGCTTGTCGACACTCGCTGACCAGTCCCTCGTACTTGGTGAGCTTCCTCTCAAAGGCCTCTTCCAGGCGGTCTTCCCAAGGGACTGTAAGTTCCAACAGAACCACTTTTTTTGTGGACTCAGACAAGAGAACGACATCTGGTCTTAAGGTGGTGGTCACAACGTGGTTGGGGAACTTCAGTTGTCGCCCCCAGTCCATCAACAAGCTGCCAGTGACCAGGATGCCTGCAGATGTTTTTGCAGCTGGTCTTGGCTCCAGCTCTGACAAAGGCGATGGCTTGCTTGGAGGGGCGGGACCACTTGCTTGACCCGCTGTGGCTCTGCCTTCCACAGCTCCGCCCATGTCACCTTCCTCTCGATTGCGTTCTCCCATCGTGTCCAGGCACCCTGTTGCCTCATTCCTACTGTCCTGCAGGTTCTCTCCTCCTGACCACTACTCTCACCTCCTCCTGGACTAGGCAGCGCTTTTCCTTCCCTTTGGTGGTGTCCAAGTGGGGAGTTGAAAAGGAACCCAGTCCAGCCCTGCCTCTTGTTACCACCCCACCAGCCTTTTGTGGTGTAATATTGCCTCTGCTTGTTGAACAGCCTCCTCAGCCTTCCACTTCCAACCAGTCCTCACTTCAATCCCAGCCGTTGCCACCTTTGGATCACTTGAGTCTCTGTAAAGCAACACTTCCCTAGCTCTCGTTAGCTTGAACTCCTCTTCCAAGGACTTGAGCGGCAGTTGCAGTTTGTTGCGGTGCCCGTAGAGTGCGATGCTACTTAATCTTTTTGGAAGCCCCAGCCATCTTCTGAGGTGGCTGCTGACCTTCCTCTCTAAGGTTTCCACAGTCAATATAATATACTTATTATAAACAATAGTACTATAATGAGTATATAGCTAATTATGTATTTCATGGGTGGCCAATCATGTTCCTGGTCTGAGTTTAGCCCCTGCGTTATTATGTTATTATGTGTATTTTACACCTTGCATGATTAGTTAGCATTGTGTATTCTGTAAACTAGTATATTTTGTTCATCTGTCACTACATGAGTGCTATGTTTTTCAAAAATTGTCACTCACCATTACACTAGTCTAGTGTATATGGTATAATGAAAATATAGTGATCTGATTTGAGTCTAAGAGACCTTTTTCTCCTTGGTTTTCCATCAACATGCAGTCAACCATCAACGCTCCAGCCACCCTGAGGACAGTATGAGGCTAATAACGTTTGTACTAGACACCCACCAGCTCATATAACACAATGTATGTCAGATATCAGACACAGATATTAATCACTATATTAAACCTCATCTAATTATTCCAGCACACCACATGGAAAAACTCTAATACACTCTAATGGACTTACAAACCCCTCCTGGACGATATATAGCCAGAACTTTAATAATTCAATATCGTCCCACAGATTAATCAACCTTATTGACCAAGGACAGATTATGACCTGAGGGTCCCATCATGCATCTGCTGTTTTCTGGCTTGCCAACAAACTAGAGACCAAATGTATCCACCTTATTCCTGACGAGCTTACTGCGTTTTGAATTATGGGTGGCACTTCCATTTTGGCGAACTTCCATTCAAAAAGACTGAAACAAATCATTTCAAATCATAATGTTGCCTCACAAATAAAGCTTATCCGTCAGTTTGACTCAATGAGCTATCAGTTTTCTTTCATGTTTTATTTAAGAATAACATGAGAATAACGTAACACTTAGTATTTTAACATGACATGTTATACAAGAATATCTATGTCAAGAGCTCTTTTCAGTCACTGCATTCTTTTCTTCATGATTATTTTCTTTTTTTCCTTTTGCATTTCTCTATAATAGCATGAAAAAGGTCAACATATACTGCCCATTGTGGTCTGTTCTCAAGTCAAGTCAAGTCAAGTCAAGTGCTTACTTATTGTCATTCTTCTATATAACAGGTATACAATAGAATGAGATGGCATTTCTTTAGGCCCATGGTGCAACATGTTACCCAAAACCACAAGTGCAAATACTTAAAACAACAAAAACAATTAATTCTACTGATTTAATTTATGATATATGCCATTAATAATTCACTGGAGTGCACAAAGAATCTCTCTTTTTATTCTCCCCAAATCCTCACGTCTCTTTCCAGGTTTGTTTTCACAGGTAAATACAATTTATTATCTGTCAAAATGACTGAAATCACTTTAAAATAGAATCACACAATGCTGAAGTAAATATATATATATATATATATATATATATATATATATATATATATATATATATATATATATATATATATATATATATATATATATATATATATATATATATATATATATATATATATTAATTAAGGCAACATATGTTACATAGATTACCACAGTGATATTTAACCATCTATCTATCTATCAGTGGCGGCTGCTGGTCTTTCAAAGAGGGGAAGCTCATTTTCGGCCTACATAATAAAAATTGTCCATTTATTTATACGCAAATTCTACGTTCCTTCTCAAGAAAATGCTCTGTGACCCTGTCGTACCAACTAGGCGTCTTTTCCAGTGACTTCACCAGTGTCCTTTCAATGGCCAGCAGAGTTAAATATAATTGTATAAATGTAATAATATAATAAAGGTATAAATAATAATATAATAAAGAATAATACTACTACTACTAATAAAATATTGTTAATATTGTTAATATCTAATAATATATTTTTTAATTATTACTACTAATAATATAAAAAATATAATAAGTAATAATTTAATAAAGGTATAAATGTATAATTGTGTGAAATGTATTATGAAAATTGTCTAGCAATTTCGACAAGCAAATACCAAGAAATAGGTTGCAGCAGTTTGTCTTTCGACTACCGTATAAATCCGCGATGGGACTGAGCTTGAATAGCTTCAGCATTAGCGACTTTTTATTGTATGAAATCGCTGTCAATCAAAAGGAGATGCAGCCTTTTGACAGACCCTCCAATCATCACGCAGAAGCCCGGAGTCCAGGCCAGCCCACTCCTCCATTCACCCCAGAGATGCTGAGCAACCGCGGGCGGGACATAATCGCATCTATCTATCTATCTATCTATCTATCTATCTATCT
>NC_138228.1:39226843-39371843 GCF_964197995.2 Scardinius erythrophthalmus
TAGATGAAGGACTGTACAAATGCCCCACTTGTGGCTGGAAGACAAGCTGGACAAAATGATTAGGAGAGAGAGATAACGAGAGAGACCTTGACCTCATCAAGCTGTATGCTGCGATGGGTCTTTGGCGTAGAGATGCACCAGCAGCCGTACAGCAGCAGAGAACCCAAATGAGGTTATTTCATCTGATGAAGTGGAGCGCTGTGGCCCCCTTGACTCACATACCCCTCAGAAACACACACTGATAAACCACATCTGCTAATTTACCAATGAGAATCTCACAGCAACCAAGGTGGGCCAAAGTAATTAAAACATAATAAGAAAGACCGATCTGGTCCTAATAAAGCCGGAACACAATCACAGGTTTCCGCTCTCTCACGCACACAGAGACACTATCATCTCATTAGTTTTGCTTCTCTCAATCTTTTCTGCTCAGCAGTTCCATCATTACGGTCATTTGAGACTATAATTTGTACTGATCTAACATTGTTTATCCAGGCTGAGAGACTCTGCATTTGTAGATATGCCTGTTTTGGTATATTTAATCCACTGTGTGGAACTTTTTAAAAAACTGTATATAAATAAAACCCCTCCATGTGTATGACTGGCTGTCTGGAAACACACCACAAAAAGTGCAAAAACACTCATGAACGCACACACACACACACACACACACACACACACACACACACACACACACACACACACACACACACACACACACACACACACACACACACACACACACACACACACACACACACCTTACTTGAAACTGTAGCTCTATGAATTGCTACTGCTAATGCTTATTTTGTTAAAGGGATAATTCACCCCAAAATAATTTTTTTTTTTTTTTTTTTTTGTAGAATATGGTGCTTGTGTAGTTTGAAGACTCGCAGGGAACTGCTGCAAGTGCTGCAAAGGAAACTACACCTACGTCAAATGTATTTATGAATATATTTTTTTTGATTGTTGTTAGTTGCAATGGTGTATAAGTGCATTGTTATGTATTATAATATTTATAATTATTATTATTATTTACATTTATCAGAGAGGGGCTATAGCCTACATTTTGAGACAAAAGGGGCAGGGGCTTGAGACCCCCCGTTAATTTGATATGTTTTGTTACTTTATTTAAATCTACTTACAAGTTAACAAGATCAAAGTTTATTAAAGTCTTGAATGTACAGAAGGGTGCTGTCACTATTATGTTCATTCAGTTTTTCCGCCACTCCTTTGTTACCATGGTCACCATCATTATGAGATCCTTTGGTTCAGCTGTGCTCTATTAATCATCTTGTTTGAGTTCCTATTTAGTTCCTTTGTTTGCACTTCTGATTTGTCTGGTCATGTTAAAATGTATGTGTATGTACACTACACATATATAATATTCTTCATTTCCCTATTTTTGTTTGATGTGTTATGCATTCTAATTGTATCAACATCTTTTCACTTGTAACGAAGAGAGGCTCTCCGACTGTTACAAACTGCTCAGAGACATGAAGGTAGAGGATCCAAATGCAGTTTATTAAAAGGGTTATCCAGAATCTTAATCCAACACAAGCAGAGGGTCAAGCACAGGAAGGCAGTCCAAACAAACAAACAAATAAACAAACAAAACAGACAGGGGTCAGAGGCACAAGAGTAATCCACGGAACAGGCAAGAAATCCAAAAAAAACAAGAGACATGAAAACCAGGGAAAACTACTGCTGCTCTCCACCGAGTGAGATATTTCAATTAATTGTGAGGAAGTCATTAAAATATTTAAAAACACAACAGACAGACGGGGACTGCTTTAAATACAGGTGGTTTATTTAATAAATAAATGTTAAAAAAAGTGTTCCCTTTTTGGTCCTTCTGCCCCAGGTCTGTGCACGCCACTGGCACAACGTACCCAACCTTCTAACAAAATTTTAACAACATGGCCAAAAGATTGCTATAACTACGTTGTGTGGTGAAGGTTGTTACAGCGTTGTCACAGTGTTGACATTGAACCACCGTTCAGGGCCATTGCTTAAGGTTGTGCCTAGTGTGTCTGGACAACCACTGGACGACATATGTACTCGTCACTGCCTTGAAGCGCGAAAATCAGCCTTCGCTGATTTCAACTGATCGTTGGGCCGTCTCATTCTTCATCAAGCAAGGATACGTGAGAATTGCGTTTTAATTTACCTCAGCTAAATAAGATACATAATTATTCAAACACAACCTACAACTTCCTTGTCTGCTCATGCTAGTTAACGTGAGTCCACTCCCTGTATAATATGGTTTTTTTTTTTGGGTTTTTTTCACAAATGTATGACTTTTGGAAGTGCAATTTGATTACCATATGCAGTTTTAATAAAGTTAAATTAACGTAACCTTCTGTCATTTTTACTCTTCAAAGTGTACACTTGCAGGTGTTGATTATAATTAATTTACTGTTAGGCTCATTAAATAATAATAAGGATAAACAATATTTAAAAAGTATATGATTATCTAACATCTGACTAATTACAAATTTACCTCAAAACATAATATGCCAAATGGGGGATTTCTATATCTAGCATAAAACAAACAAAAAAAATGTCAGAACATCGTCTCTCAGTTGCTGAATGTCGCGCAACAACGTTGCTACAGATGCTATTCGCGTCTTACAATTCTACGTTGTTAAAATGTTGTGAGCACGTAGACAGCGACGTTGCCATAGTAGAAATGCAACAATGTAAAGGTGTTTGCTGGGTTACTCTCCAACAGTGACACATGCACACAAATTGAAGAATGCACACGAACACAGCTACTGTTATGTTTTGTTCTGGTTTCATCAGCTGGTTTGATGTTTACCAGTGTGTCTGTTCTGATCTGATATAGTCAGTGTATATAGGGGTAATAGGGTCACAGGGTGAGTGTGTCCAACTGAATTAAACACACAAGGAATTGTCATTCGTGTTATGTCATCCTTGACCTGCGCACATGCTGTATTGACGTTCACCTCTGCATCTGACAGATTTGATTTACACTGTCACAGTGGCCTGTGACATGACACATGTCTTAACATGTGCTGATACAGCCATGACAGAATTGATCTGACCCAGAATAACGTCTTCTCTATGGTGTCTCTTCAAGTCGGTCACACAGAAAAGGCATGCACATTTCTGTATATTTAGCACATTTGCTGCAACATGAGCTTGACAAAATGAATATCTGTGCTGACTGTATTTGTTATTGCCCCCTGACTCTAACATTTTTTTACACACACACACAGAGAGAGAGATCAAGGGCAGGGTTGTCTCTCAATTTGTGAGTTGAATTTTGTTGGCCACACTTAACAGTTAGCAGAATAGATGTTATCAGATGTTCAGTTTACAGTGTTACAACCCAGAAGACAATTGCCATTTTGAAGCCATGGGTTCCCTGTTAACCAGAATAAGTTGGCAAAACTATTATTTTTTTACATCAAACATCTTTTTTTTGTTACATCAAAATTTATAAATTAAGAAATTCAAAGATTAAGCAAGAAAAAATGGCAGGTTTTTATTTTATACTCATACATTTGAATTGCTCTTAACTTGAAACAAAGTAATTCCTACATTTAACTTAAATAAGCTACTTTTTTAGTAATGGAAACTTGGCTATAGCTTTTAAGGAGAACTCCGGTCAATTTTAACATTGATCTCATTTTTTTGTAAATTTGGAGTGCTGTCAATACAGAGAACAACGACAAAAATCGGTGTTGCCTTCACCGTGTTATCCTCTTTTTAAAATTTGCACCCTGTTGACTTCAATGGGGCAAGTTTTAAACCTGCTTTTAGCCTCTTAATATCCTTGATGTGTCATTACAAGGGCACAGCCAATGTGAGTGATTCCTTCAGAGTGATCACGGTGAATCTGACTGCAGTAGATGTGAAAGATATGAATAAAAATGATGTTATTTCAGCCAGCGCACATACCTGTATTTTCTTCCTGTTTTCGGTCAAAGTCCATAGTAATCGATTGTCGAGTTAACACGCATAGGTTTAGTTAACTATGATCACGCGCGTGAACTCGACAATCGATTACTATGGATTTCGACCGAAAACAGGAAGAAAATACAGGTATGTGCGCTGGCTGAAATAACATCATTTTTCTCTGATCTTCTTTTTCTCTGGCGTTCTCCGCCGTCGACGATGCCAAGAACAGAGGATACCACTCCCTGCCGCCGGTCGAAGAGGCTATTGCAGCACACTTATGCCCGCCCTCCGCTGGACGGCGTGCTAAGATGGCGCTGCTCTCAAAAGCCTGCCGCACGATGTCATCCCTGCTCCGCCGCGCTTTCTCCGCCGCCGGGCAGGCCGCGTCAGCGTTGCACACCATGGCCACGCTCCAGATTTACCAGGCTGATCTCCTCCGCAAGCTGGACGAGAAAGGACCTGACGCAATCTGCGTGCCAGACCTGAGGAGCGCTACAGACCTCGCTCTCCGCATTACCAAGTCTGCGGCACAGGCCATAGGACGGAGCATGGCCTCGCTCACCGTGTCTGAGAGACATCTCTGGCTAACGCTCTCGGACATGTCTGAGTCGGAGCGCACCGCGTTCCTCGACGCGCCGCTTTCCCCTGCCGGCCTCTTCGGAACCTCGGTCAAAGACTTCACCGACAGGTTCGCTGAGGTACAGAAAGCGACCCAGGCCATGAAGCACTTCCTCCCGAAGCGCTCCAGCTCTGCAGCAGGCCGTGCGAAACCATCTGCTCAGAGCTCACAGCCTAAGCCTCCGCCCACCGCCTCCTCTTCACAACGCCGCCAGACCCTGAGCTCGAAACCGCGCTCTCGCTCTTCCGGCCGCCGCCCCGTCCCACGTGGCCCGCGGCCAAAGATTGCGTTGAAGCCAGAGGCCCCGAAGTCGTCCTAGCACGCCTAGGAAAGCGACGGTATCCAAGTCCCGCTGCGGCCGGACTTCCACCAAAGCTTGCAGCTCGTCCAGTTCCAAGAAATGTGACTGGTCCAGCGTATTTAGCAGCCAACAAGCCGGTATTCTGCCCGCTGTTATCAGCGCGCCCTCTGCCTCAGATGTCACGAGCGCGACGCTTATGTCACAGCTCACCAAAGCCGCTGTATCGCGAGCCGCTGTATCGCGAGCCCTAGCTACCCGTGCAGACGCGTGGGCGAAGCTTCCCGGGGTTTCAAAATGGGTGCTAAACATCATAAAAGAAGGCTATTCGCTACAGTTTCGCCGACGCCCTCGCCGCCACACGGCGCGCATCGAGACCACGGTAGAATCGAAAGTAGCACATCTACTTTGAGCCGAAATTCTGAAATTACTGAGCAAAGGGGCTATAGAACCCTTATCTCAAGCTCAAAGCGAAGGGGGGCTTTACAGCAGATACTTCCTGGTACCCAAGAAAGACGGGGGTCTCAGACCCATACTAGATCTGCGGCAACTGAACAGAGCGCTTATGAAACGTCAGTTCAGGATGCTCACGACCAGAAAAATCCTCCCGCATGTTCGCCGAGGGGACTGGTTTGTGTCAATAGATCTAAAGAACGCGTATTTTCAAATACAGATAGCGTCACGTCACAGGCGATTTTTGAGATTCGCCTTCGAGGGCTAGGCATATTAGTACACAGTCCTGCCTTTCGGCTTGTCCCTGGCACCCCGTACATTTACGAAGTGCATGGACGCAGCGCTCGTACCCCTCAGACTCCGGGGCATACGAGTGCTGAACTATTTGGATGACTGACTCATTCTAGCCCAATCTCACTCAGAGATCGTGGAGCACAGAACCATTTTACTCGATCACCTCGAGAATCTCGGTCTCACAGTAAACTGGGAAAAGAGTTCGCTATTCCCCAGACAGATTATATCTTTTCTGGGAATAGAACTGAACTCGCTGTCAATGACAGCACGCCTGTCATCCCAGCGCACACTGGACATTCAGCGCGCAGTCGGCTCCTTTCGCTGCGGCGCTGTAGTCCCTCTCAAGAAATTTCAAAGGATGCTAGGTCTGATGGCCTCAGCATCATCAGTTCTCCAGTTGGGCCTGCTGCGCATGTGCCCACTGCAGTTCTGGCTCAGAGAGAGAGTGCCTCACAGAGCGTGGGCCTCCGTGCATTGCAGCTTTGAACCCTTGGGGGGCAAAAGACTGGTACCATTCAGGTGTAAGCCTGGGGACTTCCTTGAGACTGATGGTGGTGTCCACGGACGCATCCGCCTCAGGATGGGGAGCGCTGCTCGAGGGCAGACCGCTCTTTGGCCATTGGTCAAAACAGGAGAAGCTCCTTCATATAAATTGCCTCGAGATGTTAGAAGTGAGCAACGCGCTCACACGCTTTCGTCCCCTGATAAAGGGGTACCACGTCCCAGTATGTTCAGACAACGTGTCGGTGGTATCCTACATAAATCGCCAGGGCGGCCTCAGGTCCCTGACCCTGTACAGGCTAACCAGACGCCTCCTGATATGGGCTCGCAGCAACCTGCTCTCGCTGAAAGCAGCGCACATGCCAGGGCTCCTGAATATAGGACCAGACAGACTGTCCAGGAACCACGTTCCGACAGGAGAATGGTCTTTGCACCCACAGACAGTACAGCTGCTGTGGAAGAAATTCGGCAGAGCGGAAGTAGACGTGTTCGCGTCTCAGGAAAACGCTCACTGTCCAGAATTTTTCTCGAAAAGCAAGGACGCGCTGACCCACATGTGGCCTCGTCGTCCTCTCTACGCTTTTCCCCCTGTCTCCCTCCTGATCCAGGTGGTAGAACGGATCAGGGAAGAAGGATGTTCAGTGCTGCTTGTAGCGCCGCTCTGGACGAGCCAACCTTGGTTCCCAGTTGTGATGTAGTTGCCGGTTCCCGTGGCCAGTGCCTCTGAGGAAGGATCTCCTTTCTCAAGGCAACGGCTTGATCTGGCATCCTCACCCAGAGCTGTGGTCCCTTCACGTGTGGACCATCAATGTGTACCCGCTGACCTCCCACAGGGAGTGTTAAACACGATCACGCAGGCCAGAGCTCCGTCTACGCGACGTCTCTACGCCTCCAAATGGTCGGTGTTTTCTGGCTGGTGCACAGCTCGTGGCATGTCACCCCTGAATTGCGGAGTGACGGAGGTTCTCTCCTTCCTACAGGAGCTGCTGGATAAGGGCAGGTCCCCTTCCACGCTCAAAGTCTATGTGGCGGCCATAGCAGTGTTCTCTACAACAATGCTTGGCCAGTCTATAGGAAGGAACGATTTAGTCATTCGCTTCCTTAGAGGAGCTAAGAGACTGAATCCTCCCAGACCTCCCACAGTCCCTATATGGGACCTTTCTACGGTACTGGAAGCCATGAAAGGTCATCCTTTTGAGCCCTTGCAGAAGATTGATCTTAAACACCTGTCGTTCAAGACGGCGTTTCTTCTGGCTCTCGCTTCAGTGAAGCGCATAGGGGACTTACACACGCTCTCAGTGAGCGCGACGTGCATGGAATTTGGGCCTAATGACTCTAGGGTTATACTCAAACCTAAGCACGGTTATGTTCCTAAATCCCTCAATACACCGTTTACAGCACAGGTCATTTCCCTGTCTGCCCTACCGGTCACTGAAGGAAATGAGGACGAAAGCTTCCTCTGCCCAGTCAGGGCATTAAGAGCTTATATGTCTCGCTCGTCTGCCTTCAGACAGACGGAGCAGCTCTTTGTTTCGTTCAAGCGGGCGTTCTAAGGGACTAGCCGCTTCGAAACAGAGCCTATCCAGGTGGATAGTGGACGCAATAGCGCTAGCTTACACAACCAAGGGCATGCAATGCCCATTGGGTGTCAGGGCACACTCCACGAGAAGCATGGCTTCATCGTGGGCCTGGTCAAGTGGGACTGCCTTGCAAGATATCTGTATGGCGGCAGGCTGGGCCTCTCCATCTACATTTATAAGGTTTTACAACCTAGAGGTTCCCGCACTACAAGCCAGGCTACTGTCGGTCTAGTACGGCCAAATCTCTTAAACTGACACTGTCAGTCTTGAGTTATACGGCTATTGTGAATAGAAGTGCTGCTCTAAGCTGCCATATACGGAAGATAGTGGCTAAACCCCTCTTTTTCCAGGATTCCCTGTGGGTCCCCTGGGTGATTGTGCACTATATGAACTCCGGGCTGTCGCCCTTTGAGTCTATGGTGTCAGATCCCAGCACACACGGCGTTTTACATTAGGTTCCCCTGGCGTATTCTACGCAGTACGAGAGAATCTCTCGTAAGAGAACGTACTCGGTTACTAACGTCACCTCGGTTCTCTCTAGAGAGAGGAACGAGTACTGCGTATCCTGCCGTGCATGCTCTGGTTGCTTCACTGTGAAAAATCAGAGATATGAGCCCGCGAGCGATATTTATAGACCTAAGCCACACCCGTTTCGGCTTTTTTGGCTTCAGTATTCTCTTGGAAAAGGATTTTCCCCTAGCGTATTCTACGCAGTACTCGTTCCTCTCTCTAGAGAGAACCGACGTTACGTTAGTAACCGAGTACGTTCAATATGGACCGCAACTACCACAAGGTTACATGCTTGATGAATCATAAAACCGTTGTAGTCCTTATTATATTTTAAAGCACAATATGTTTTTGAAGCTCACTTTTTAGGCATGAATTGTCTGAAAAACAATATTCAAATCTAATTTATATTACAGGTATTTAACCATGTACTAACATTTAAAGTAATAATTTGGTACAGTGAACTTATTATGTATACATGCTTTTACATGTACTTATATTTTTTAAATACATTTACATTTAAGTATTTAACAGATGCTTTTATCCAAAGCAACTTCCAAAAGAGGAACAAAGCATTCATTAAAGAGCCAACGATCGTTGTAGTACACAATGCCATGTTTATTAGACAACTAGATTAGGAAACCAGCTAGAGATTTTTTCTTAATTTGTGTTTGTGTGTGTAAGTGCATTGTTTTAAGAGTATGGGGTCATTAAGTGCTTGTGTAAGAGGTGTATCTTCAGCTGCTTCTTGAAAGATGTGATGTTCTCAGCAGTTTGGGTGGAGGATGGCAGCTATTTTCACCAGAGAGGAAAAGAGAGTGTGAACGTTTTGGAGAGTGACTTTTTGCATCATTGTGAGGGAACAACAAGGCGTCACTCATTCAGTGACCTGAGCTGGCGGTAGGGAGGGATCATGCATTTGTAGTAGTTACCTGCATGTAATTACAGCTGTAATTAATTTCTGTAATTACATTTATTGCACTGTTGATCCTTCCCTTACCCCTTAAACCTACCCATACCACCAAACCTGTCCCTAACCTTATATGTATCCCACCTCAATAGCAGAAAATGTGTTTTGTAATACAACATGAACACTATAATGTTTTTAAGCCTCACATAGTAGCATTTTAATTTAGTTTAATATATATATATTAGGGCTGTCAAAGTTAGCGCGTTAATAACGCGTTAACGCAAAATCATATTAACGGCACAATTTTTTTTAACGCAGATTAACGCAGCGCGTATTTTCTGTTTGACCCGTGGCCCAACCCCTAGTTGGAGAAATGGAGATACACAGTGTTGCCAGCTTAGCGACATTGCAGACCCCTTTAGCGATTTTTTTCCCTTCAACAAAGCGCCCAAACCTTATTTAGTTTCTGAGAATCTACCGGTAATGCCGGTACTGCTCTCTCAGCACGCGCGCGCACCTCTCTCTCTCTCGCTCTCTCTCTCTCTCTCTCTCTCTCTCTGCGTCTCGCGCGGAGGAGCAGCTCTTTAATTCACAGATATTATGTTGCTTCTCTAATTTAACAAGTATAGACGAAATCAGAGCACAGATATTGTCTTTATCTTATGTGTATTTGATTTCACCAGACGACGGCTCGATTATCAGAATTTTTGTGCAGATTAACTTAACATCTTAGAAGGAAGAGCTGGTTATGTCTTAATGGGTCGCGTTTCAGTCACCATTTCAAATTCATTCCGTTGACAACAGAAACAGTAAAATATACCAATGAAAACATTTTTATTGAGAATTTAGCTTCATCAAAATGGGCACAGAGTGTTACAACACAGAGGGGACAGACACACGGATGAGGTAAGATGAGTGTTTATTTACAACCAGCAGAGGTAAAGACAGTGCAGATGAAGGTGAGTGGATCTTGAATAGTCCCGATGTGGTTGACAGGTATGACTCAGTATGTTTCTCTTTTCCAGATGGGAAACAGAAGGAGATTACCGGAACCAGGGATGACACAGGTGAACACAGGAGAACACTGAAGACGAAGACCCACGAGGAAGACTGGAAGACTGGGAGAGGAGACCACGGCACAGGTAAGTAGTAGAGGAGTCCTGGAGGTAAGCATAAGTTACGTGTCTTGATGCAAACGATACCGGACAGTGAGTGATGGTGAGAGCGGGGTTTAAATGCAGTGAGTGACTGATGAGCTGATGACGTGCAGGTGTGGGTGATTAGTATTCAGGAGAGGAAGTGCGCCGTGATTGAGTGAGGGTGGAGTCTGGCGTGATTGTAACATTACCCCCCCCTCCACGGCCCGCTCCTGAGGCGGTCGGCCTCTTCCCCGGGGTGCGGGTCTTTCCGGATGAGTGGCATGGAATTGCTCGAGCAGGTTGGGATCAAGTATATCATTTCTGGGTACCCATGAACGTTCCTCGGGACCGTAGCCTTCCCAGTCCACGAGGTATTCTAGAAGACCACCACGACGCCGGGAGTCCAAGATGTCCTGAACCTGGTAGGTAGCTCCGTCTTCTAGGATGAGTGGAGGGGGAGGCTCCTCCGCTACGCCAGACTCTGAGGGAACAGAAACAGAGGGATAGTGAGGTTTCAACAGGGAGACATGGAAGGTAGGATGAATTCTGTATTGTGGTGGTAACTGTAGCTGAAAAGTGACAGGGTTGATCTGCTTCATGATGGTAAAGGGGCCAATGAACCTGGGACTCAGCTTTCGGCAAGGCAGACGTAACCTGATGTCCCTGGTGGACAGCCAAACCTTCTGACCTGGTTGATACGAAGGAGTGTTAGAGCGGTGAAGGTCGGCTGTCATTCTGCGTCTGCGCAATGCGCGTTGCAGGTGGTGGTGCGCTGAGTCCCAAACCCTCTCGCTCTCTCGGAACCAGTAGTCGACTGCAGGAACATCAGTTGGCTCTCCAGTCCAGGGGAACAATGGAGGTTGGTAGCCAAGCACGCACTGGAATGGAGTGAGTCCAGTGGTAGGTTGGCGTAACGAGTTCTGTGCGTACTCGGCCCAACCCAGGAACTGGTTCCAAGAGTCCTGGTGGCCATGACAGAAGGTACGGAGGAAACGTCCGATCTCTTGAATCTTCCGTTCTGTCTGCCCGTTCGACTGCGGATGGTAACCAGAGGAGAGGCTAACGGTCACACCTAGGAGTGAGAAGAACGCTTTCCATACCCTGGAGATGAACTGCGGTCCTCTGTCGGATACGATGTCTTCTGGAATTCCATAGACTCGGAAGATGTGGTTAAACATCAGTTCGGCAGTCTGTATGGCAGTGGGGAGTCCTTTCAGGGGAAGTAGACGACATGACTTGGAGAATCTGTCAATGATTACTAGGATGCAGGTACAGTTATCAGAAGCAGGTAAGTCTGTTATGAAATCAACTCCTAGGTGTGACCAGGGTCTGTTGGGAACGGGCAGAGGCAGTAGTTTACCAGATGGTAGATGGCGAGGACTCTTCGAGATGGCGCACTCCTTGCAACCTCTCACGTACCTTCTGACGTCCGCTGCCATGTTTGGCCACCAGAAGCGTTCCTTTAGCAGCGAGAGGGTCTCATTGACCCCTGGGTGGCCAGTGCCCAGTGACGTGTGGGATGTGTGGATGAGGGGAATGCGCCGAGTTCGGGAGATGTAGGTCAATCCTGGTGGGCAACCCGGCGGAGCGTTGGTGGAGACATTGGAGGAGGGCAAGGTTTCCTCAGACCAAGTGATGGGACTTACAATTAGACCTTCGGGTAGGATGGTTTCAGACTCTTCCGTAGTTTCTTCCGGACTATGAAGGCGGGATAAGGCGTCAGCCTTGACATTCTTGGAACCAGGGACGTAGGAGATAGTAAAGTTAAATCGGGTGAAGAACAGTGCCCATCTTGCCTGTCGTGGATTAAGCCTCCTGGCGTCTCTGAGATACTGTAGATTCTGGATGAAACGGCGGTAGAAATTGGAGAATCCGAGGAATCGTTGAAGTTCTTTAATGGTAGTAGGTATGGGCCAGCCGCGAATGGCATCCACCTTCCCCTCGTCCATCCGGATGCCACTGCTATCGATGTTGTACCCAAGGAACTGCACTGAGGGTTGATGGAAGGAACACTTCTCGGCTTTCAGGAACAGCTGGAAATCCCTCAGGCGTTTCAGGACCTCCGCAACGTGGTGGCGATGTTCTGCCATGCTCCGGGAGTAAATCAGGATGTCATCAATATAGACCAGAATTGACTTGTGGAGGAACTCCCGGAGCACCTCATGGATGAAATCCTGGAATACGGAGGGGGCGTTGGCCAATCCATAAGGCATAACGAGATATTCATAGTGACCAGTAGGGGTCACAAAGGCGGTCTTCCATTCGTCCCCCTCACGTATCCGAATGAGGTTGTATGCGCTGCGGAGGTCCAACTTGGAGAAAACAGTGGCACCTCGGAGATGTTCCAGTGCAGCTGGGACGAGAGGAAGGGGGTAGCGGAACTTGACAGTGATACGGTTGAGTGCACGGTAATCAATACAGGGCCGCAAGCCTCCGTCCTTCTTTGCCACAAAAAAGAAACTGGACGCAGCAGGGGACGTAGACGGACGGATGTAACCTTGTTCCAGTGCTTCTTTGATGTATTCCTCCATGGCCTTCTCCTCCGGCAGTGACAGCGGGTAAATCTTACCTTTGGGCACTGGCTCACCCTGAAGCAGATCGATGGCACAGTCCCATGGCCGATGTGGAGGTAGCTTGGAGGCTCGCTGGGGACAGAAGACATCACTGAAGTGGGCATAACATGGGGGTATATCCACGGAGCGTTTCTCCACTGGGCTTTCGATGGAAGTGGAGCAAAGTGGTAGTCTTTTGGAACGTTGAATCGGAAGTGCAGGAAAACAGCTCGGGAAACAGCATTGGCCCCACTTCAGGATCTCTCCTGTCCTCCAGGAGATGATGAGGTTGTGCAGCTCTAACCACGGACGCCCCAGAATCACATCAGCAGTGGATTCCTCCAGAACCAGTAAATGTAGATGTTCCACATGTAAAGCTCCCACTTGAAGTTCTACGGGTCCAGCACTTAGACTCACCCGTCTCCGACTGAGTGGTTTTCCAGTTATCGAGTTGATCTGGTAGATGGATTTCGTGGCAGTGAACTTGAGCTTGAGTTGACGGCAGAGGGCGCCGGAGATGAAATTGCCTGCAGAGCCTGAGTCGAGTAAAGCGCGGACTGGAAGGACAAAATCAGCAGTAATTAGTTCAACTAGAGTTGTGAGAGGCGTCATTTTCTCGATGGATGGAACTATTGCACTCACCAAAAGGACGAGGAGGACGAATAGGACACTTGGTGATGTAATGTTCAGCGGAGCCACAATATAGACATAGATGAAGTGTCATGCGTCTCTGACGTTCAGTACGGGATAGCCGGGCATTATCCAACTGCATAGGCTCGTGGACTGGTTCTGGAGGGCTGATGGATTCAGGACGGCGGAGGAAATGGAGAGCGAATGACTGGTCTGGGTGCTCTTCGAGACACGACTGCATACGAGTGGCGAAGCGTGTGGAGAGTTGGATGAAGCGTTCGAGCCCGATGGAATCCTCGTATGCAGCGAGATGCAACCGCACTCGAGGGTTTAACCCTTGACGATAAGTGGTGATCAGGGCTTGTTCGTTCCATCCACTTGCAGCAGCTAAAGTACGGAATTGTAAGGCATAATCACTCACAGACATAGTATTCTGCTTCAACTGATACAGTTGTTCACTAACCGATGAATCCCAGGTGGGCGTTCCGAAAACTTCTCTGAAGTGAGTGAAGAAACTGGAAATTGTCTGTACAATGTCACTTTTCTGTGACCAGAGAGATTCAGCCCAACGGAGCGCCTTACCATGCATTTGTGAAATTACAAACGCCACCTTGGAGCTGTCGGTCGGATATAAATGCGGTTGCATCTCCCAGACCAGCGAACATTGCAAGATGAATCCGTTGCAATCCTCCGCCGATCCTGTGAAGGGCGCTGGTCTGGCCATGGGACTGGCGATTACCGGTGGTGAAGAAGTGCTCGTGTTTGCGGAAGTGGCCGCATGCGATGGTGTGGGAAGAATCGGGGGAAGTGCCTGACGAAGATCATCTGCGATGTCATCAAATGGATCTGTAGTGCTCATGCTGGCGTGTGCTGTTGTTGGTCCGGTATTCTGTTACAACACAGAGGGGACAGACACACGGATGAGGTAAGATGAGTGTTTATTTACAACCAGCAGAGGTAAAGACAGTGCAGATGAAGGTGAGTGGATCTTGAATAGTCCCGATGTGGTTGACAGGTATGACTCAGTATGTTTCTCTTTTCCAGATGGGGAACAGAAGGAGATTACCGGAACCAGGGATGACACAGGTGAACACAGGAGAACACTGAAGACGAAGACCCACGAGGAAGACTGGAAGACTGGGAGAGGAGACCACGGCACAGGTAAGTAGTAGAGGAGTCATGGAGGTAAGCATAAGTTACGTGTCTTGATGCAAACGATACCGGACAGTGAGTGATGGTGAGAGCGGGGTTTAAATGCAGTGAGTGACTGATGAGCTGATGACGTGCAGGTGTGGGTGATTAGTATTCAGGAGAGGAAGTGCGCCGTGATTGAGTGAGGGTGGAGTCTGGCGTGATTGTAACACAGAGAGAGACAAACTACAATGTAATAATAAATAATTAATGTAGCCTACATTTAGCATTTTAAGAAGAGCTGCCCCTGTCATGCAAAAATCTAAACATGTTTGTGTTAGTAAATTGCTCAGTGCAAAGAAAGAGAAGTAATGGTAACCTGGCATTTTTTTGTTCTTTCTACATGTCTAATAGACATGAACAAGTTCTTTGAAAAACATCTATGACCTTTGAAACATGTCTCCTCCTTATGCTCTATATTGACTATGGTTTCAATAATAAACATACATTTGCATAAAGCATCTATTTATCCATGCCCACGTTGATTAGAGTATTACAAACTTGAAAAGTATTAATTTAAGGTACATTTAGAACAAATAAAAAAATGTGCGATTAAATGCGATTAATCGCAAGTTAACTCATGACAATCATGCGATTAATCGCGATTAAAAAAATTTAATCGATTGACAGCCCTAATATATATATATATATATATATATACAGATTCATTTCAACATCGATAGTGTTGACATAGAAACGCAAAAATCCAAGTTTCAGGACGTGAACAGCTCCGGGTAGAACGTCGCGGGTTGCCATCTTGTAATTATGTTTACGACATGGCGTGAACGCAGCATAAGCTTGTTGTTTTGGTTCGAGAGGAACTGTAAAAGCTGCTGTTTATTTACAGTGACTGTCTGTCTACAACTCTGCATAGCCTTACGGAACACACTGATGACTGTGTGATGTTAAAGCGAGCAGGGTGTGTGGACGTATGGAAATACATAGGTTGACAGGCAGGTATGACATCCTGTCATTGCATTACGACCAAATGCAATGATTGGACGAACATTTTTTGGTCCTGAGACTTCCACAGAAGTTTTAATATTTAGACCACTTCTATTACTGATGCTATCAGTATGCGAAGAGAGTTTCAACCAGTATAACAAAAAGAGTTTATTAAAAAAAAAAATGTTTTTGCCTACCCTACCTTTTAAAAGACTTTCTTAATTCAGTTCGATCTTAATAAAGGGCGAGGAAGCGGAAGGGTCATAAAAGGACTGAATGCCTTGTTTTAAAAACTGTGACCATGTGTGTCCAGTGGGAAATGAAGATGTCCTGTATATATGTGTGCATTTGTAAGTGTATGCCAGTGTGTGAAAAGACAACAGAAGCGTGACCTCACCCTGACCTCTGTTTTATGGGAGAGGTGGGAAGGACACAGGCAAACTCAGGTCAGTCTTGCCTTTAAATGAACTGTTTTATTGTTTATCAATGTCAACCTTCCCTACAACAGATGAATATCAATCAATACAAATACTGTTGCCTTCATTATGATGGCCTTCAAACCTGATTATGCTGCATGATCTCCCAGATCTGTATTTATTATAAAACACTAATCAGACCCAACATAATCAGACATTATTGGTTCTGTCAGAGGACACCAGGTCATTTATCTTCAGCTGATTCTACACTCAAGCCCCTTGCCTTCATTCCATCTGGGTCTTTATAAGCACGGAACAAAAATGCATATACAATTGCCTTGAGCCCAAAACAGCAGGATAAACCCTCAAAATGAATGCATGGTATTTGGTGAATCCAAATGGCATTGTGTCTTCATGCAACAGGACACTAGAGACAAGCCCTTCCCTGCCTCTGACAGATGAGCTTATGAAATGAGACATATACACAGAGGAATATCAATCGATCACAGCTACTGCTGACATGACTTCCTGGATGGGGATATTGTGTGAGTTCCTAGTTCCTAGTGATGTCAGGATTCTGAAACTTCACTCTAGTTTATACTTGGTTTTGTGACAGAGCCCTGACACTCCTGTATTGTCTTGTCTATGTGCAAGCGTGCTCGAGCCGTGCGCTCTCTTGTCTGTGTTTCTTGTTTCATGTTTGGAGCGTGGTGTTCGGATTCCGGCACTCATGTCTAGTTTGGTTTCGATTTGGACATTCATGCTCAGAGTAATGGTATTCTGTTGTGAGTGTCTTGTTGTGTGAGCGTACGGTACGCTCTTTGTACGCTCTTCTGTTCGCGTGTGTTGTGTCTGGTACACGGTTTGTGTTTACATCGGCCGCATACTTTCATGTCATGTTTTTTATTGTGCTGTGTAGCACACGGCTAGTGTTTTTCACAGGCTGTGTGCTTTCATGTTGTCATGTTTTGTGTGAACACAGCTTATGAGTGTTCTCATTAGCTGCGTGTTCGTGTCTCGTTCTGTTTGAGCACATGGCTTGTGATTACGTTTGTTTTTGTCATGTTTCACTAGTTCACACTTACAAATAAGTTAGATAGAATAAATGCGTATTTGGCGTGCTGTCCGAGGAGAGGGCTCCGGGCTCGGTATTCGGCCCGAACCCAGAGTACTCCCCCCGTATTCCTGGCTGTAAAGATTAAGCCAAGAGTGAGGAGTCGGGGTGGTGGAGGGATGCTGAAAAACTGTCAAGGAATATTAGGTGAGTTGACAGTGTGGATATATATATACTTCTTGTCATGCTGATTAGGGTAGACATAATTGTTTGATGACGAGTAGATTGGATTGCTTATTTGAACGTGCTCCTCCCGAACTTTGTTTATAAAACATCATTTGGTGGAGCACATGGCTTGTCATGTGTGTTTCTTTGTGCCATGTGCTCACCTGTCTATTGTCTAACCCCGTCCCATCTTGTTACTTTATTATTATTATTAATAATTTGCTCCACCTGTCCTCCCTGGTTACCTGCCTTGTTTGCTCCTTATTTATTATCCTTCTCCTGTCAAGTCAAGTCTTCCCCCTGAGGGAAGTTTTTGTTTGTTTTATTTTATTATTGATACATAGCCCATTATTTCTGCACCTGAGTCCTCGCTCCTTTCATCACCTCCAAACCTGAAAACTGAGCCTAATAAGTTATTCTACATAAGCAGCATTTTATAGCATTGTAGATGTGCTACCAATACAAAACCTGTTGCCAAAGATAGGCTGCTTCTAAGATACTTCTTTCAGACAAATTCGAAATCAGCATTACATGTTAGCATTTTCTACAAGCTCAGTGGAAATAGATGGCTGACAAACCAAAATAAAAGTAAATTATAAATATAATACATTTAATTGTGAAAAATAGCAATAAGAAGGTGAGGTGTTGATTCTGATTGGTCAATCCCGCCATCCAGCGGTATGTAATGCTGCCTTCACGTGCTATCCGAATTATCGTAAATACTAGTTTCCTAGTTTAAAAAAATGGACATGAACTCCTTCTCAAGTCAAAATCTTAATGCAATGAGCTCGTAATCATGACTTCAGAAGCGGGAAGTGGGAAATTTACGATAGACGTTCATCCGGGTAACTGAAGTCAGCGCTATATGCTGGCTAGGAATGTTTTTTCTTCGTGGAGTGTTGTTTTTGGCGAGCTTATGAAATATTAAAACTCAAATCAATATTTTGTGTACAGTTATTTAATTATGTTATCTGGGTATTGCAGACTTGCTTTCTATTGTTTTGTACACTGTAATGGATTATAAGATAACATTTTGATTATTTTCACCAACAGAGGGGGCTGCAAACTACACTGATTACTTGGTCACGCAACGCTACTTTATGAAGAACTTAACCTGTACGACACCGTTAACATTCAAGTTAGTCATATACTAATCATTAATGTTAAGTCAAATTATATTAAACTATACAGCAGGGCCTTTATGGTGCAGGATTGTTTCACACACAATTTTAAATGTTCCAGAAAGTTCTGCCATCACAACACAGTAACACCCCCCAATTACAATTAAATGTAATTACAGTATGTGAAATAAATTAGTCATCTGTGCATTGTAGAAAAGAAAGAACTGTCCCCAGTTTGCATTTTAGACCTTAGTCTCCCGTGCTCTTCATAGAGAACTATTTATATTTGTCACTGATTTTCCAAGATGGCAGCTATGTAGGCACAAGACAGCAAGTAAGCTCACTAGGGTTTGGTACAGTGCCATTGGGTGTTAGCTCTAAGACTATGAAGATTTTAGTGTGTGTGTGCATACTGATAAAGACAATGTGATTTTGCATGCATTTGAAATGTCATAGAATCTATTGTTTTCAGATTTATTCAGCTCTCGTCTCTTACTGACAGCCAAAAAAACACAGAACCATGCCCAGAGTGCCAAAATGGATTAATCACATATGCTAAATACTGTCTCTGTCATGAGAGAACAATCATTTATTTAACACACACACTCACACCTTTGATGGCTGTATTAGTAGGAAGAGCACCTCCCAGTGTGGTGTAGGGTACCTAAAAGGGGGAGGAGATTCATTGATGTCTACTTGACCTGGCTAATTTGCATATTCATGAAGAAATCTGAATAAAGCTGAACATTCTAACAAACAAACACACACATACACACGGAGGCTCAGCATGGGGTCTAGCTAGATGATAGACAGCAAAGCCTCTTGTTTCTCTGCTACACTGGGAAATATTTTCCTATTTTATTGTTTTGTTGTTTCACAGGCAGTAGAAGGAAAACAAGCAAATGGTTTACTTTTATGGGCCATCAACAGCAGCAAAGCAGCGAATGTCCTGTTCAGAGGATAAAACTTCATCAGTGAACGTAGAGCCTGCAGAAATAGATTATTTATAAGCATCTGTATATTCGCAGCTGTATGATAATGCAAATGCATGAGCTTATAAGTATAACGATCATTTCAAACTGCCGAATGATTCAGTCTGATGACTGATGCACACTAGGTGTTTATTCTGTTTCATATTTTTACACCCAAAATTGAAATTCTCACACTATCCTAATTACATAAAGTAGTATGCCAGATTGTGTTTTTTGAAATAATATTCAGACAATCCCTTGCACAATGAAAGAGGAGGGGTTTATGACAGTCCTTTGATGCGAATGCATGCGATTATGAGACAAAGAGGGTCGGTGGTAATAAGGTGCAGTTTTGCAATGTGGTAGCATGTAAAAGCTTACTCAAACATACATATTTTACAATCAGCAGTATAGTACATTATGTTAGTGCGTAGTAGAAGTGTGAAAATTGGAGATGAACTGGCTTTTCAATACAGATGCAATATTTTTCGTTTAAATAATAAGAAATATGCATAACTTGTCACAATGCAACAACAACAACAAAACTTACAAATATATGTTTATCGTTTCATTACATATGATTAACATTTATTGTTATTATTATTATTTTAGCTTAGTAGATCACCCATTTCTGGCATTTTTAATGAATTATCAAGATCTTTAACCACTATGCCATTTCACACAGTGCCCTCATTTACACACTTTTAAACCTACTGCCTGAACAGTGCCTGGAAGCAACCATTAATTAAACCATTCTCAAGTTCTTAAAGTCGGATGAGCATGTATTAAATAATATAAACGTGTAGAGTGTGAGGGTATTGAAAGTCTCAGTGTGTGATTAGTTCTTTTGGATAATTAAACATCCCAGCTGTAGATGCTAGATGCTACCCATCTCCTAAACACTGATGGATGGTGTTTTCGAAAACCCTGGAAACTTTCTGCGTCCTCTTTATTTGTGCATATTTTGTAAACATCATTTCATCAAAATAATGAGCTGTTAGTTCAGTTTGCACAAAATCTGCATCACTCAAAAAGCTTAAAACTTAAAGGGAAAGTTTACCCAAAAAAAAAAAGAAAATTCCTTCATTCACTCTCATGTCGTTCCAAAACCTGTAAGACTTTCGTTTATCTTCGGAAAACAAATGAAGATCTTTTTGATGAAATCTGAGAGCTTTCTGTTCCTCCATTGACAGCTACACGGCTTCCGTTTACCACAACTGATGTGTGAGTTGATGAATGTTTATATGTGAATAAAAGCCTAAATTCAAGCTGTTCTTATAGTTGTTGTTTTTTTGTTTGTTTGTTTTTTTTAAACATTTTTAATTTGCTGTGTTGTGTTGTTTTGGGGAAAATCGGCCTTCAATAATTTCTTGTCAACTGTCATGTACATGTAACATCAGTGAAACAACTGTTGATCAGATTCTGTAGATTTGTAAATGTAAACTGATATAGCTCATAATGTACAACATACTCATCTGTCAACACACACACACACACACACACACACACACACACACAGGGCTGGACTGGGACAAAAAATCGGCCCGGGCATTTTGGCCCAGACCGGCCCACTATATGATCATAAACACCACCCATCTTTGCACGCCCTTAATTATCTTCATACCAACTCCTATTCATTAAAACCACTAATGCAATGTAATGAGTGAGTATAGGAACGAGTGAGAGTTTACAGATGAAATAAGTACAAATTTGACATTTATTAATACAGTTGAACTATACTCCACAGTGGTGAATCCTAAAAGAAGCTATAAGCGGCTCTGGCATAGCAATACAAGTGTTTCTTACAGGATTTTTTGTTAAAACTGTGGTGGGTGGACCTTGGTTCTTCTAGGGGGGTTCGGGGGCATGCCCCCCCGTGAGAAAATTTTGTGCATTTTAATGTTAAATTCATCAATCTGGTGCACTTTGAGAGTTCAAAATTAAAAGCTCCAACCCATATTCAGTGTGCAAATTAAACGAAGAAAAATTCAAACCTCTTTAAGTTACAGTGTCTATTTACATTACACCTACTATATAATAGTTATAATATTAATCCAATGACAGTAATAGCCATATTTTGTAAAACAAATGCACTAAAAAATAAAGGACACTTTCATAATTAGTTTTGTAACAATTTCTATACTTGAAAGAGATAAGCACATGATCTTTTATTTTGACGCAAACTGCATCAATCTTTTATTTTGGCGGAAAACATGGTTTACAAACGCCTGTCATTAAATTTCTAGTGAATTGCGGTAATCGTCAACTATGCAGATGTGGAAATAATCTGTAACTGGGTTATGGGTTCCTACACTCCATCATGACATAGCCTAAGTGTTTTTAAAATTAGTTCTGCTTACCGCAGACTCTACACTCTCTCATCTCTCTCCTGATCCTCCGTCCTCACTATCATCATCTGGCGCTGGAGCTGATGAAGGTCAGAAAACATATATTTTGACACATAAAGCGTCTGCTTTAAGGGCCTGGTTCTATTTTTTCACGCTATTTATCTGCACATTCCTTGCGTTTCTTCTCCATCTCGCAGACTATTCTGGCAGATATTACACACTGACACTGCTGCACGCTCGCTCACTCGTTTAAAGTTGTGATTGGGCCAGCCCAGTGTCAATCAAGGAAAGAACCAATGGGCCGCTGATCTACGTGTTTCATGGGCTGGTCTGTCAGAAAAAAAACTGACACTGACTTTTTTTTACCACTGCATTACACCGGCACAAACCCAAAACGCAAGCAAAACAAAACAAAACGAATGGCCCGCCGATGTACACATTTTATGGGCCGTAAAAAAAAAAAAATAAAAATAAAAAAAAAAAGTATTTATGAGATGTATCGGCCCAAAAAGCACGTCGGCCCACCGGGCATTTACCCGGTATGCCCAATGGCCAGTCCAGCCATGCACACACACACACATAACCTGCAGCGTGTGTCCCATCAGTGTTGTCAGGTCATGAGTGACAGGAAGCTAGAGCCTAACATTACTGATCTCATACAGGTAGAGTGTGTGTGTGTGTGTGTGTGTGTGTGTGTGTGTGTGTGTGTGTGTGTGTGTGTGTGTGTGTGTGGCAAGAGAGCATCTGACCTGGATTGCTGAGGTTTTATGCATCCAGTGGGAATATGTTTGTGGTTCAGTACAGTGATGCGGTTAGCTGAGCCATTCAATTCACACACGAAAACTTACAATGCAGCCATGTAAAGGCAAAAGTGCTTGTGTTTGTGTGTGTTTGTGTGTGAGATAGAGACCCTTTGAGAGGAGAGTGCTAGGCCATAAACTCTACAAACTCAGCACATGTACACAGATGTGAATGCAGTCCCTCTGTATGTGTAATGTATGTTGTTACTTTACTGTGGCCACAGCAAACTTTAGTACTGAATGGGTGCTAGGGTTACTGCAAATGTCTGTCAGCCCAAAAGAAATGGCTTGACAAGCATATTTTGCACACAAATTTCCTATTTAATCAGTAAGGTGGTGCGAATCAAAAGAGTTATTGGCTTGTCCCTTTATTAATAGTCAATTTTACAAAAATTGTCAATCTTGTCAGTTAAGAGCATAGCTGTGAACCATGACTGGCTGCTCAATTGGTATTGCTAGTCGGTGACAAGTGGAATTAGAGGGAGTCATATTGTCCATTCCAGGAACTGGGCATTTGTATTCAATTCCGTTTCTGGGGGCCATGACCTGCAGAGTTTAGTTCCAATTCTGAGTAAACACAAACACAACTAATAAAGGTATTAGAAAGATTACTGGATTATTACAGGCAGGTGTATTTAATTAGGATTGGAACTAGACTCTCCAGAAACGGAATTGAATAGTCCTGGTGTCAGAATGAGAGTCGTAGATCCAAATGCAAGCAAACAGTTTATTGAAGGCAGGTTGAACAGATGATAATACTCAAAACACCACGTATAGCAGGCGGGTGACCAGGATACAAATACACCGGAGAGGATGGGTGATATGAATAATCCTGTGTGGATGCCAAACGGGAACTGTAATGAAGAGAACTCCAAACTGTCACGACCGCCAAAGAGAATGAGCACAGGATCCAAAGTGCAGCAGGTGAGGTGTTTATTATAAAAAGGCTAATCCAAAAAGCGAAATCCAAAAACAGGCAAAGGTCAGAATCCAGGTAGGCAAATAACAAAACAAGAAACAGACAAGGCAGGGAAAAACTCGGGCAACAGACGCGGTGTGACGTTAAACATTGATACACAAAGAACACAAGACAAACAGGGCTTATATACATGAATGACAAGGGGATAACAAGAGACAGCTGGTGATTACAAAATACAGACACCTGGGTGCAATTCACAGACAGAATTGTGGGAGATGAAGTTCCTAGTGCCAGACACCGTGGGGGTAAGGAGGACATCTAGTGGGTACCCGGGGAAACACAACCAGACACTGTGACATAACCCCCCCTCTACGGAGTGGCTCCCAGACACTCCAAGACGGAACACAGAACAAAACAAGAGATCAGGAGGGAGGTGGCACGGTGGAGGATCCGGGGGAGGGACGGGGGGCCAGGTCCATGCAGGGGAACAGACACGGGGGAACACGGATAAGACAGGGGCCAGGGAAACATGGACAATAGGATGGGGAAACAGGGGAAAACCAAAAGTTTCTCAGGTGGCCGGGGCCAAGCGAACAATCCATCGGGTGGTCGGGGCAAAGCGAACAGTCCATCGGGTGGTCGGGGCAAAGCGAACAGTCCATCGGGCGGCCAGGGTGGAAGGACTGGAATCCGCTCTGGCTCTGGATCGGCTGGGCAGGCGACTGGCTCCGGTTCTGGATCGACTAGGCAGGCGACTGGCTCCGGCTCTGGATTAGCTGGACAGGTCTCAGGAACAGCCTCCTCCGCCTCCGCAGAGGCGGCTTCAGGGACAGCTTCCTCCTCCGCAGCAGCAGCAGCCTCAGGGACAGCCCAGAGTAGGGCAGGGGAAATGGACAGTTCGGGAGGCCAGGGCGGGCCACAGAGTTCAGGCGGCCAGGGCGGAGACTTTCCCTTGGGCGACCAGGGCGGAGACTTTCCCTCGGGCACTGGAACTGGCACCACCGGCTCGGGCACTGGAACTGGCACCACCGGCTCGGGCACTGGAACTGGTACCACCGGCTCGGGCACTGGAACTGGCACCACCGGCTCAGGCACTGGAACTGGCACCACCGGCTCGGGCTCAGGAACTGGCACCACCGGCTCGTGCACTGGAACTGGCACCACCAGCTCAGGCACTGGAACTGGCACCACCGGCTCAGGCACTGGAACTGGCACCGGAACTGGCACCACCGGCTCAGGCACCACCGGCTCAGGCACTGGAACTGGCACCACCGGCTCAGGCACTGGAACTGGCACCACCGGCTCGGGCACTGGAACTGGCACCACCGGCTCGGGCACTGGAACTGGCACCACCGGCTCGGGCACTGGAACTGGCTCGGGCACTGGAACTGGCACCACCGGCTCAGGCACTGGAACTGGCTCGGGCACTGGAACTGGCACCACCGGCTCAGGCACTGGAACAGACACCACCGGTTCAAGTGTGTGCGTAGCCCACACACACCACATGGCTGTGGTCATAATGACCAGTGTCGCAGTCACTGAGGGCTCAGGAACAGACACCACCGACTCAGAAACAGACACAAAAACAGACACAAGCACAGGCACAGACTCAGGAACAGACACTGGCTCCGGCTCAGGAACTGGAACAGACACAGACACAGGCTCCGGCTCAGGAACTGGAACAGGAACAGACACTGGCTCCGGCTCAGGAACAGACACTGGCTCCGGCTCAGGAACAGACACTGGCTCCGGCTCAGGAACAGACACTGGCTCCGGCTCAGGAACAGACACTGGCTCCGGCTCAGGAACAGTCTCCGGAGTGACAGCGGGCTGTACGGGCACAATCTCGGACCCGTGGTCGAGGCCGAGAGGTTTCCTCCTCCTCCGCCGTCTCTGATGGCGAGTGGACGGCTCTGGACTGGGTGGAGCCCGCGGCGGGGGAACCTCTGGATCGACGTGCGGCCAGAACGGGTAATGGGACGGGATCTCCTCCCGCCCACCTCCACCTCCTCTGCGACCTCCGCGGGTACCGCGAAATTTTACCTGGCGGGTCCCCACAAAGGAATGTTCACGGAGGGGAACGTTAACCGACCTGGTTTGCCCGGTGTTCTTGCGCTGTGGCTCAGGGGAGTTGACCGCCATTCTCTCCTCCGTAATCTGAGCCCACAGTGCAAAGCATTCGAAAATGTTCATTCTGGGTTCTGGTGCTGATGGTCCTCCTTGTTCCCCTCTGGCAGTGGGGAAATTGCGGCGGGCGCTCATACTGCTTGGATCCTAGGGGGTGTATCAATCTGTCACGACAGCCAAAGAGAATGAGCACAGGATCCAAAATGCAGCAGGTGAGGTGTTTATTATAAAAAGGGTAATCCAAAAAGCGAAATCCAAAAACAGGCAAAGGTCAGAATCCAGGTAGGCAAATAACAAAACAAGAAACAGACAAGGCAGGGAAAAACTCGAGCAACAGACGCGGTGTGACGTTAAACATTGATACACAAAGAACACAAGACAAACAGGGCTTATATACATGAATGACAAGGGGATAACAAGAGACAGCTGGTGATTACAAAATACAGACACCTGGGTGCAATTCACAGACAGAATTGTGGGAGATGAAGTTCCTAGTGCCAGACACCGTGGGGGTAAGGAGGACATCTAGTGGGTACCCGGGGAAACACAACCAGACACTGTGACACAAACGATCTCCAGAAGTCTGGGAACACAGACGAGATCGAGGAAATAACTCCGTAAGGAATCTCAGGCACCGGAACTGGGTAAGAAAGCATAAACAAGAGTGACGAACCGACACCAGGCAATAATCACTCCTGCTAGATATAGGCAGCTAACAACAGAATTAACTACAGTAGCTGCAGCTGCGGGCTGATTAAATGATCAGCTAGTTAGAGTCCTGCAACGGGTTGGGTACCCGCATAAAAATGGCTAAAACGGGTGGATTGTGATATTCCTAAAATTCACGGGCGGGGATGCGGGCGGATAATGAACTTTTTCTGTATGTCTAAATTACCATTACAAATACGCAAATATGTGTTTTAGTCAGGTCATCCTTAAAAATATTCTTATTTGCCGTAACCTGACCGACCCTGTCAATTTAGGAACGACCCAAATCATTTTTTTCCCCTTTTAGTCCGACCGACTTGCTGGTTGTAAACTTGCGTTAAGACCGACTGATTTTTTATTTACTTTTTATTTTTTACTCTTCAAACAACTAATACAAATGCAATAAAATTATATTAATTATATTTTAGTAAGTATTGTGTATATAAATTGCCCATATACAGGCCTACATACAAACGTAGGCTACGCTCTTTCTTTTAAATAAAAACCCATGGCGTCATCTATGATTATAAGGGCTGTAGGCTATATGCGAAATGAAACCAGAATCACGACACTCAGGGCCACAAACCTACAATTAAAACTTTCACAGATATCTCAAACAGGCATTTAAAACACCAAATATTAAGAATTGGCATATCAAGCAAAATAATATTCGATGATTGATCGAAAATCGTATCTCTCCCCCCACAAGCTCACCGGCAACGCTCCAACATTAAATTTCTCTGTAGCCTATGTAGGCAATAGACTGTAAAAAAAAAAGATGTAGGCTAATAGGCCTATGCGTTGTAGCCCAGTCATAAAAAAACGATTTAGTTTCATATTCATGTTTAAATAAAATAATATATTTTTTTAAATTTCATATTGATTATATGAAAAATGAAAAACATGAATAAGATAAGATGATCCCGAATATCGGGAGACAAAGGGCAGACATGATTTTGACCATTTCTTTTAGTTTGTTTTTGTAGAAAGCCTTTCTTTGAAGTGAATTTTGTTTTGTATAATTGTATCTTAATTTTAATCAACATTTCATCAACCAATTTCCTGCATTTAATAAATAAGAGGTAGGCTAAATATAGCTGGCAATATAATCAGGACATGGAGGCACCGGCGCGAACTGGAGCTAGTCTCTTAAATGAACCGAAACTCAGCGTATAAGCTACTTGCCTCACAGACCTGAGAAATTGAAAGCATGAAATGTGTACTTTTAAACAAAACAATTCAAAACGAAAGAAAACAGACTGCTCTCTGCTTATGTAATCTGTATGAAATGTGCATTTCTCTCTGGCGCGTTCACTACTGCGAAGATCGCGAGTCAGCATCGTCAACTTCATCTTTGACACAGAAAACACTTGTTTATTAATAAACAGTTGAAATGTCTCCTTGATATATTTGACATATTAATAATCATTACTTTTCCCAGTTCTTACACCAAAGAATAATATGACGCGTTCATGTAGCCTAACATATAAGTGCGCTGCCAATAACGCACCTAAAAGCTGTCAAGCTGTCACTTGGCACGAAGTTCTGGAAAACTGTCCGTAAAGTCCCGATAGCTTGTGTGTGATTTATTGCGGGCTTGGGTCGGGTAACGGGCCAAATATTAATGGGTCTGGGCGGGTGCGGATTTAATTTTGATATTATCAAGGGGTGATGGGTCGGATCTGGTGCTGAACTTTGCAGGTACGGGAGGGGGTGGGTCTCCAAAAATGGACCTGTGCAGGACTCTGCAGCTAGTTACTAAGCAACAAACAAGACTACACACTCAGATCCCACACCCATAACAACCAACAGATACAAAAAATGAGCACATGGATCGATGAACCATGACAGTACCCCCTCCCCTAAGAGTGCATCCTGGCACTCCCAGGAGAGCCTACCTGGCGATTGTAATCATCGATAAGGGAGTGATTCAGTATGTCCCTAGCAGGAACCCAACTTCTCTCCTCTGGACCGTAACCCTCCCAGTCCACCAAGTACTGAAATCCGCGTCCCCTCCGTCTCGAGTCCAGAATACGATTGACCGAATAGGTGGGTTCCCCATCTACGAGTCGCGGCAGAGGGGGAACCGGGGCTGGCAGATTAATGTGTGAATGAAACACAGGCTTTAATTTGGAGACATGAAAAACGGGATGAATTCTCCTGTACGTGGGAGGGAGTTTGAGGCGGACTGCCACCGGACTAAGAATCTTGGCGACAGTGAACGGGCCAATGAATTTGGGAGCTAATTTGTTACAAACGGATCGGAGAGAAATATTCTTGGAGGAAAGCCACACTTTTTGACTCACGACGGAAACGGGAGGCTTTGACCGGCAAGGGGATGAAATGAGCAGCCTTCGAGAACCGGTCAACTACGGTCAAAACGACTGTATTGCCCTGGGAGGGCGGGAGGGCAGTGACAAAATCTAGCACGATGTGGGACCAGGGTCTCAAAGGGACAGACAGCGGTTGGAGTAATCCATCCGGTGGCCGATTGGAAGTCTTACCACGAGCACAGACTGAACATGCCAAAACAAAACTTCGAATGTCGCGAGACATGGAAGGCCACCAGAATCGTTGCTTGACCAAAAAACTGGTGCGATTGACTCCTGGATGACATGCTCCGTTGGAACAATGACCCCAATGAATCATGCTGGACCGTAACCGCTCCGGCACAAATAAATGACTCGGTGGACACCCGGGCGGATGCATTACCCCTTCTAAGGCTGAACGGACCTTCGACTCGATCTCCCATACGAGTGTGGAGACAATGAGTCTCTCAGGAAAAATGCACTCGGGAGTGGACGGGCGAACGGAACGGTCAAAAATTCGAGATAAAGCATCGGGTTTGATGTTCTTAGAACCCGGATGATACGATAGTAAAAAGTCAAAACGGCCGAAAAAAAGTGCCCACCGAGCCTGTCTGGAGTTGAGTCGTTTAGCAGATCTGATATATTCAAGGTTCTGATGATCGGTCCAGATGATAAAAGGTACCCCTGAACCCTCTAGCACAGTGGTTTTCAAACTGTGGGTCGCGACCCACTTGTGGGTCACACAGTGAGAAAAGGTGGGTCGCACAAAGGCACTTAGCTGCAGCTAAATTTACGTTACGATGAGTGAAACAAAACCAGTCCGATTAATGACCAAACGACTCTTGAGTGAGTTTTAGCGCCCGCCAAAGTGAATTTTTGTCCCGCCAAAGTCTTATTTGATCGGTGAGTAATGTAGATGAACTGCTGCGCTTGTGACAGAGTCACAGTCACTCTGTCACAAGTTAATGAAGTTGCATGTTTAACTGAAAGAACGAGCAGAGAGAGAGACTCGGTCGCGCGCGCGCGCGCTCTCTCTCTCTTTGGAGCCTTGCCATATAAACAAGACTTCACCGTCTCCAAACTAAGCGCTGTCTTGCTCTCTCTCCCTCGCACATATTAATCAAAATAAATCGACACTGTGGTAAAAGGTCGGAAGACCAAAGTTTCATGTGGAGCTTTCAGAGATTTTTTTTTCCTTAATTACAGCTGGGTGTGAATTGTGATAAATAAGTTGTTGCCTTGTCTTCTCTGAAAAGCATCCCAGACATTCAGCTGACATAAAACAACACTTTAATTAAATGAAAAAAAAAACTATCCATTGATGAAATGTTTTCTGTGTTGACACAAATCTTGGATGTCCATGTCCTAACTGGGATAATCACACAACGCGCAAACGTCCAATTCGTGAACTAATGACTCCTTTGAACCGATTAATTTTAATGAATGGTTAAAACAACTGATCTTTCCAACAGTGAACTCAGGAGAAGTCTGAATCGGTGTATAATCAGTAACACTTTACAATAAGGTTCTATTTATTACATAAATTACATAAAAAGTACAGTTTGCTTACTCAAGCTTAAGCTTTAATATAAATAAAACCACTTGTTTTTTTGAAAAGCATATGACTACATTTTCCCACACAGTGCTATCAAGAATCGATTAGAGAATCGTTAAAGAATCGGATCGATAATCAGAATCGTCAGTGGCATTATTATTATTGATAAAATCTTATCATTTCCCATCCCTATGTGAAGACGGCAAAATTATAATCAAACATTAAAGAACATACATTTTTTTAAAGTTTTTTTAAGAGTTAAAAGTTTAAAATATTTTGCTAACATGAGGTCTTGTCACTGTCAGTCTTTTTACATCAGTGCAAAACTAGGGTATGCAGATTAAGACCATCAGCAAGCATTGATTAATCCCATGGCATGTAGCAAAAAATAAAATAAAATTGTGCGACCAAATCATGCTGGTGCGACCAACTGAGAAAGTTGGTAGCACCAGTGCAAGTGGGTCTTGAGATTGATTATACTTGTCTAGGTGGGTCCTATAATGAAAAAGTTTGGGAACCCCTGCTCTAGCAAATGGCGCCACTCTTCCAACGCTAACTTGACTGCCAGTAACTCTGTTACCAATGTCGTAATTACGCTCAGCAGACGATAAACGATGAGAAAAAAACGTGCAAGGGTGCATCTTATCATCCGTGGGTGAGCGCTGGGAAAGAACCACTCCTACCCCCACCTCTGATGCGTCGACCTCCACCACAAACTGACGTGATGGATCAGGGGCTACAAGAATGGGAGCTGAAACGAAGCGGCTCTTGAGGTTGGTAAATGCAGCCTCAGCTGCACCAGACCACCTGAACGTCGTTTTGGTGGAGGTCAAGGCAGTCAGAGGAGCGGCTAGTTGGCTGAAATTGTGAATGAAATGCCGGTAAAAATTGGCGAACCCCAAAAACCTCTGTAGGGCCTTACGGGAATCTGGAATTGGCCAATCCACCACAGCCTTAACCTTGTCAGGATCCATGCGCACACCCTCGGAGGAGATGATATAACCCAGAAATGGAACCGACTGTACATCGAACGAACATTTCTCCGCCTTGACAAAAAGCCCATTCTCTAACCATCTCTGGAGCACTCGTCTGATGTGCTGAACGTGTTCCTGGAGAGAAGAAGAAAATATCAATATGTCATCCAGGTAAACATATATGAACTGATCTACCATATCTCTCAGCACGTCATTCACGAGTGCCTGGAAAACTGCAGGGGAGTTAGACAGCCCGAAAGGCATGACCAAATATTCAAAGTGCCCCCTGGGGGTGTTAAAAGCAGTTTTCCATTCATCCCCCTTCCTTATGCGAACCAAATGATAAGCATTACGTAAGTCCAATTTTGTGAAGACGGATGCTCCCTGCAACCGCTCGAAGGCTGAAGACATCAACGGCAAAGGATAAGTATTCTTTACCGTGATCTTGTTCAATCCTCGGTAGTCAATACACGGTCGCAGAGAACCATCCTTCTTCCCCACAAAAAAGGAAGGGCGAATGAACACGGATGCCAGAGAATCAGATATGTATTTCTTCATGGCCTCCCTTTCTGGAGCAGAAAGTGAGTATAACTTGCCTTTGGGCGGAGACATACCTGGCAGTAAATCTATAGCACAGTCATAGGGACAATGCGGAGGGAGAGAAGCAGCCCGGGACTTACTGAACACTTCCTTCAGGTCAAGATACTCACATGGCACGTTAGATAAGTTCATCCTTAAACACAGAACAAGACACAGAAGAACATGCAGACATTAAACAAGAAGCATGACAAAATTCACTCCAGGAGAGAACAGAATTCCCGCGCCAGTTAATATGCGGGTTATGGAGTGCCAGCCAGGGATAACCAAGCACCACAGGAGTAGAAGGAGTGTCAATCAATAGAAAGTCAATGTTCTCTGAATGATTACCAGAAGTGACCAGTCTTAAGGTGACAGTGGAGTGTGTGACGGGGGGTAAAAGTTGACCATTAAGTGCAACCACAGAAATGGGCTTGGAGAGTGCCACCACTGGTATCTGAAGCCTGTGTATCAGATCAAGATCCAAAAAATTACCCTCGGCTCTTGAATCTACTAGAGCCTCACAGTCGAAATTCAGAGTCTGCAGTCTTAAACTTACTGGAAGATGAGTGGCAAAAAAAGAGGATTCAGTCCGTGCAATCCCACCCGTCAGTAACCTCTTACCTACTAACGGGTGCTGGCTTTTACTGGACACTGCAGTGCAATGTGACGGCCGTTTCCACAATACAAACATAATCCCCACTTTCTCCTCCTCTGTTTCTCCTGTGATGATAAACGAGACCTGCCCAGTTGCATGGGCTCAGGATCAGGAAGAAATGTTGTAGTCTCGTCAGGAGAATTAAAAGTAGGATTAGGTGTAGATGTAACATTGGCACTGACTCGCTGTGACCGACGACCTCGTCGACATAGTCTGGTATCCACTTGAACCGCCAGATAAATCAATTTATCCACCCCGCGGGTAATTCCAAGATGTAAATCTCGTCCTTTATGTACTCAGAAAGTCCGTGTAAAAACATGTCCCATTGAGCTTCGGCATTCCAGCCACACTCTGCCGCCAACTTCTGGAATTCAATAGAATAGTCTGTTACCGTACGTTCTCCCTGTCACAGCTCTGCAAGAAGACGCGCCGCGTCTCTGCCAGAAGCAGCGCGATCAAAAACCTTTCTGAGTTCATTAGAGAAAGCTTGAAAGGGCGCACAACACGGAAGTCTCTGCTCCCAAACAGTCGTTCACCAACTGCCCGCTCTTCCCGCAAGTAAAGTGATCACAAAGGCCACCGTGGACTCCTCCGTTGGAAACACGGAAGGTTGAAGCAAGATGTATAATGAACATTTGGCCAGAAAGGGACGACACAACTGGGACTCACCAGAGTAGAATGCGGGAGATGGAAGGCGGGGTTCAGTAGAACGAATGGACTGGATCACTGGAGTCAGTGGATCTGCCGTAGTTTGTTGTCGAGAAGCAGCAGTCTCAATATTTAAAGGAGAACTCGGTAACTCTAGCGAACTCTAGTCACTTCTTCGCTGATTTTCCCTTTTGTTGTCGCATGTTTTCCCCACAAGCTCCCCCTACAGCTGTGGTGGGGCGTATATTTCACAACACAGTCGTAAAAAACTCACTTGCGGCGGCCTCCTCCCCCTCTCTACCGCTGCTCATGTGCGTTTGTTTTGATCGGAGCAAGCCAACTGTATCGCGTGGAGCTATGTCTACCGAGGTGGGTAATCTGGTAATACATCATACTTGCGTGTGTGTTTATGTCGAATTGCCGTAAAGCAATTTGTGTTTCGCGCTCGTTCTCGTTCTAGTTCTCGCTTCTCACGAGACTTCTAATTTCTATCTTGCCGGGACGGTAGTGAACAAGTTGCAAGGTTGGTTTTCCGCCTGGGAACGCTGGGGGGAGCGGGGAAAGTCACCAATATCACCAGAACAGGTTGTTTAACCATCCAAATGATTTCTAGACAGTTTTATTAAGTTAAAAAAGTTACCAAGTTCTCCTTTAATTGCTGAACCTGTTTCGTCAGTTCAGAAACTTGGGTCACTAGCGTCTGTATTGCACGACCCATGGCCATAGTCTGTTCCTCCTGTTGCTGGAGACGAGCAACGCTTCTGGCCAATACATTCTGCAATTCCGCTGTGCTTGCTGGATCCATTGTTGTTCGGTTCGTTCTGTCAAAATGAGAGTTGTAGATCCAAATGCAAGCAAACAGTTTATTGAAGGCAGGTTGAACAGATGATAATACCCAAAACACCACGTCTAGCAGGCGGGCGACCAGGATACAAATACACTGGAGATGATGAGTGATATGAATAATCTTGTGTGAATGCCAAACGGGAACTGGAATGAAGAGAACTCCAAACAATCTCCAGAAGTCTGGGAACACAGACGAGATCGAGGAAATAACTCCGTAAGGAAACTCAGGCACCGGAACTGGGTAAGAGAGCATAAACAAGAGTGATGAACCGACACCAGGCAATAATCACTCCTGCTAGATATAGGCAGCTAACAACAGAATTAACTAGCTGCAGATGCTGGCTGATTAAATGATCAGCTAGTTAATAAGCAACAAACAAGACTACACTCTCAGATCCCATACCCATAACAACCAACAGATACACAAAATGAACACACGGATCGATGAACCGTGACACCTGGTTTATGCTAATGTACACTATTGGGTCCCTGATCATGAAATGAGAAACATACTTGCATTAAGAGTTATAAATTTGAAGACAACAACTTGATCACAACAATGTGAGCAGAAGCTGAATTGCAGACCTGTGGAATGCATTAGATCAGGGATAGGCAACTTTGGTCCTGGAGGGCCACTGTCCTGTTTACTTCCATCCCAAATCAAACACACCTTCCTGTAATTTTCAAGTGATCCTGAAGACTTTTCAGATTTGTCAGGTGTATTTGATAAGGGATGGAGCTAAGGGAGTGGCCTTTCAGGACTGGAGATGCCCAACCCTGCATTAGATGTCTATGGAGCATCATCTCATCTGAACAGGAACAACACAAGGCCTAACACAAGTGTCTCCAACCCTATTCCTGGAAGGGCCACAATCCAGTTTACCTCCAGCCCTAATTAAACATACCTAAACCAGCTAATCAATTTTATCAGGATTATTAGATTCTTCCTGGCAAGCGTGAGCTAAACTCTGCAGGATGGTGGCCCTCCAGGAACAGGATTGGACACCCCTGGCCTAATGTCTCCTAATGACCCATGCCATACTGCACAAATGATTTCTGCCGCATGCTGACCTTTAGTGACCTTTTAGGACAGCTTATCTTACTGTGCAGGGGGGGCGTGTGTGTGCTCTCAAAAACCAGCAGGGGAAAAAAGGGGGATGGTCACAGCACGTGTGCAAGTGTGTGTGCGCATTTAGCCGAGACAGCACCCTCAGGGCCGTCTGCGATCTCGGTCTGGTCGCCTGCCTGTGCCGCAAGTATTGACTGAATGTCTGATTGTCTTCAAACTGTCAGCGTGGGCTTATTGTGTTTCACAGCTCAAGAACAGCCCGAAGACAATGAGGAAAAACTCCAGAACTATGCTTTCATTCTCTCAGATCTCTCCTCATGGCAAAGTCTGAATGCTAATTTCACACCTGGACTCATTACGTTCCTGTTAAAATTCTCTGATTATTAAAAGTGCCAAATTCAGCACGCCAATTATGCCGAAACACACTCTCCTTTCAGAAACGTTCATCACACCTTATTGTGCTTTGCCAAGGGACCCAAATAAAATAACTTGTGATAATATGGTGCTTAAGGGAAAGGAGAAAAGAAATCAAATTGTCTATGTTGGCTAATCGCTTCGATATATATCGCCACACTGTATTGATTCATATCCTGCCACGCGCGGCTGTTATTCTGAGGAACAAATAAAGCGCAGAGGGAGCAAGTGATCAATTAGCCTCACATTATTCCTTTTGTCTGCCACAGCTGAGTGGTCTTATCAACCACAACCACACAACTTCCCCTCTGGCTGTCATCCCGAACCTGCTTCCAGAACCTGGCTTTATCAGAACCACCGCTGCAGTCTGGCTTTGCAGGGTGCATGTGTGTGTGTGCTCTGAGCTCAACTCCCAAGAGTTTAACAGACAAGGGTGTGTGTGTGTGTGGCACTGACTCTCTCTGCGCTCTACGCTCGCACACACACACTCCGCCTCGCAGCTGCGTGTATGACAGAGAGAGCAGCGTGCATGTGGACCACTGTCTCTCAGTCTGAGCCTGTGACTGTCCAGTTTGTAGAGGAGCGCGCTCTCTCCATCTCTTCTCGCGCGTGTGTCCTGCAGAAACCCGACTGAACGTAAGTCCCTGGTGTCTTTCGATGCTTTTGTTTCAGCTGTGCATGTGTGAGAGACACTTCAGACGTCCCCATTCCCTTGTAGTTCTTCCTTCTGCTGTTTGAAAGTCTGTCTAGATGTGTGTTTGGTGTAGGCTATAATAGCAAATGTTTAAGGTGATTGGGTCAGGTTTTGATAAGGGGGGCTGGTATTAATGGGATACTATGGGGGATGACTGTTATCCATGACTCTCTGCATGTCACATCCAGAGAAACTACAGTACAAGATTGGCTAAAGGTTTGTATTCATGAGCGCTTTGTTCTGGTGTGGTGTAAGCACGTGTTTACAGGACTGGCTGATCGCACACCTGATAATTGAATGAATCTGCAAATACTTCATGAGTTACAATCTGCCTGCTTACAGACCACACTGCACAAAATCATTTCTTAATCTTTGTTTTATTTTTTTAAACAAGATATATTTACTCGATTAGCAAAACTGTATGAAACAGTAGATTTTTTTTTTCAGAGAATATATCTTCAATAAATTTTATTTGTCTTATCCCATTGGTAACTTTTTTCCTTGTTTAAAGTGTAAACTTCCTTAAACAAGGAGAAAATAACAGTGGGGTAAGAAAATAATTCAAGATAGAGTCTTTCTTCATGAAAGTAATTAGCTCGTAACTTGTGGGTGCATAGAGCTATATTTGTTGAAGTTTCGCCTTTTAATGGTTATTTGTATGAAATAGTCAATGCTGAATAATGCTAAATGCTGAATAATTAATAAGACTCATAAAGCCCCAGCATGTGCTTGAGACTCTAGCTGCAGGGATGCACTTTACCACTCCAAACTGTACACAGCATGCCAGCCATACCCTCATCTCAGCAGCAATTACTGAATTAAAGGTGAAATGTAGTGGGAAATATTCCACTGTCAAACCATTTCTGCTCATTAGTAAATCTATGTGGAGAGGCTGATGTATCTTCCATCTCCCTTAATTTAATTTAATGTGCTTAATTGGTTTGACCAAATTATGTTTTGTGTTGGAAAACAAATAGTGTACAGTAGCAAGAACAAGAGAATACTATAACACGGAGAAAGTAGACCAAGAAGAACAGGGATAAGCAGAAACAAAGGACGAGTTCATACAAATGCTGTAATTATTCTGTAATTCACGCTATTTTATTTTGAAATCTACAGAAGCCATACAAGACCTTTGTGATGAACAGACTTTGCTCAAGTTGATTCAGTGCTGTTTTTGTGTCAACAATGTCAAACTTAGTGCATTGGCTTGCATTTTTTAATCATCTTTTGAACACAAATGAGATTTGGGAGCTTCCATGAAAAAGAAGCTTATCAGTGATAAGCATTTTAATTTCTATCTGTTCCTTACAAAAAACTATTCTATGAAACCAAAACATTTAACATTTATAATATACGTTTCATAACTTTACATTTCTTTAATGAATAGATACAATAATATATATAATATAAACAGATGTTGTATATATGATCTGCTGATATGGTGATGGATTGTTACTTTCTACTTAGATAGATAGATAGATAGATAGATAGATAGATAGATAGATAGATAGATAGATAGATAGATAGATAGATAGATAGATAGATAGATAGATAGATAGATAGATAGATAGATAGATAGATAGATAGATAGATAGGCAGACAGACAGACAGACAGACAGACAGACAGACAGACAGACAGACAGACAGACAGACAGATAGATAGATAGATAGATAGATAGATAGATAGATAGATAGATAGATAGATAGATAGATAGATAGATAGATAGATAGAGTGTTACAGGTCTGTCTATCTATCTATCTATCTATCTTTTACAGATGGCCAATGCAACCATCAAATTCTGGTGAGGGTTCGAAAACGTGCTGAAAGCTGTTAGCATTAGCAAGTCTCCCAACTCTTTCACAGGTGCTGTCTCCATTGTTGTTCTGTTCCTTGGCTTGTTGAGTTCTTTTGTTTTGTTTTCTCCATTCAGTGCCATATGAAATCCTTTCTGTGTGTATGTGAGTGTTGTGTGTGTGTGTGTGTCTTTGTTTTGTTGCCAGGGCTTGGCTGAAGCAGGCAGCATCCATATTGCCCATGAGCGGAGACCCCACCCAACCACATTCACATGTGATGAATAAAACATGATATTGAGATTGTGCCTGGGCTGAGTGCAGCCGGGTAGTTCTGTTGACCCGTTTCAAAGAGCCACCGACAGGTTCGGACTAATTTGGGTCATTTTAAGCCCATATAAAAGAGGCACGTCAGTATCTACAGAGGCTGAGTGAATCAGCAAGTCCAGAATGATCCAGCTTGGGTCCCTAGACTCCCCCAGCTGAGGGAAATATAAAGCAGGAACACGTTCAAAGGAAGTCAATGTTTAGTCCCTCGGTATCTCTCTCTTTTTCTCTCTCGCTCTATTTCTTTACCTCTCCGCCATTGTTGAGAACATGTGCGGATATACATCTTTTTCCTGTTCTTCCCACTGATGAACAAAAGAGTCATATTTGCACTCTCTCGAAGAAGGTTTTATTTATGCATAAATTACAATTAATTTACAATGCAAATGCAGAGCAAAGTTAAAAAGATGACTGTTTACTTGTATGTGGAAGGTAAAGATCCTGACCCACTCAAAGTTTGGCTGTTGTCGGTTGTGAGTGATTAGCATACGCGATCGCTCGCGGCCGTATACTGTATGTGTCTCTCTGTAGGTTCTAATGCCTACTCGCTTTCTCTGAACAGAAAGGAAGCTTCCTGCCTTTTTCACCCTGCCGTATCCTCTTCATCTCTATCTTTCACAGCTTGTTTTATTTGTCTGCAGGGACTTGCGTGTATGTCTTCCAGATTCACACTTTCTAATGTTTTGTTTGCCCCCTTATGTATGATTTCTCTTGGTAGAGGTGGGTAGATTCATCTCTCCGCCCTAGGCAAGTGCCCTTTCTCTTTTTGAATGCCAAACATCTCTTAACCCACCCCAAACCCGAGCCTATGCCAACCCCTCACTTCCTCCTAAAACCCTCCCTGAGGTATGAGGGAGTTTTAATAAAGGAAAGGAAACCATTGCATCATACCTAGTTTTGCAGAACTAGGGTTTTGAAAACCTGCATAAATCTGTCTCACTTTGTAGCTTAAGCTGGGCTCAGACTACAGGAGTTTTAAAATCTTAACCGATTGTGAAATCTGGTTGCATCACGCACATACAGTATGGAGAATCTTCACATATTTTCTTCTTTCAAATCTCAAACCTGCACACACTAAAACCTTGCATTTCATCCCGAGCCCGACGGGCCCCGACTTATTTACGCTCCTAGGGCCAGGCTTCGGGACAATTTTCAAGTCATAGTTCATACGTGGGCCGGGCCTCTTGCCTGTTTTAGGCTTATCCTTCTTTTTATATTCAACTGTCCTTCCTTCCTTCAACTGTCAAGACTGGCTCATTCTGTGTTAAGTGTGGATTTTATTGTAGTCAAGTAAAGTGTTGATTTGAGAGGCTAAATTGATCAAACATGTTTAACTCTCTGTCGGCTGCTTGGTCGTCATAATAAAAAAAAAGCTAAACTACTGAACTATTTTAATGGCTGCAACAGTAGTATAGGGCAGGCTGTGTAATGGGTAAAAAACGGGCTCCAGTCGGACTCGGGCTGAGAATTCTGATGAGCTGTCGGACACGGGTCGGGCTAGGGCCTGAGCGTCTCAGGCCAGGGCTGGGCTAGGGCCTAGATTTTAGGCCCGTGCAGGGCTTTAGCACACACTACAAGATTTGAAAATCATGGCGCATCACACACTAAAAGATATTCTTAAGATTATCATGCCAGATTTATCACCTCACGTGATCTCACGGGGAAACCAAGGTAAACAAAATGGATACTGTGTCACAGCAATTTGCTGTTGACATTATATGAGGAGACATTATTAAGGCAGTCGTGTTGTTGTCAGATTTCGACTTGCCGTTCCTCCATCTCCGTTGTCCACTGGACCCCGTACAGTTGCTTGTTTCGCGTTGCCATTTCAGAAGTTCCGTCACTTCCATCTCCTTGTAGACTTGTCTCCCATTGGCTATTGTGGAAGTACTGACGTAATCATAGCTAGAGGTCGACCGATTCATCGGTTTTGCCGATTAATCGGCACCGATTGTTGATTGGTGGAACTATCGTTATCGCCAAAAATACATACCGATAGTTTTTCCTGGTTGCGTCAGTTGCTGGAGCGGCTGAGAAGCGTGCGCTGTCATTCATTAAACAGTAAGAGAGAGCTGAGAAGGGTCTGCTGGCATCATGCAGTACAAGAGCGGCCTCTAGAGGTATAATACAAACTATCACTGCCTCGTGTTGTTTATTTCGACACGTGATGCTGCGTGCTGCACTGAGAGCACATGCTGCGTGGAGAGCGCTGATATCAGATGCGCGTTTAAAGCACCGACAGCTAAAAGGTCTGTATACACAGTACATTTTGTCATATCATTATAAAGTGATTAATTTGTTGACTAAATGCTGCATTAGTAGAGAAAGAACAGCACAACGATGTTTGTTTGCCTTCGAGGCTGAGAGGACCCTAACATTAGTAGCACCTCAAGCGGTTAAAACACTGACAAAAATAAACGTAAGTCCGACCCGAATGTTTAATGTCACAATTGTTACCTCTATTTGCGTTAGTTTATATCCAGCTGGTCACTTTTATGCATTAAATATGCAGAGAAGTTGCATATTTAAAGCTAGAGACGTAAGATAGCAAACTCATATGTTCATACAGCCAACAGAAACATATAAACAAATCAGAAAAGCATTAGATTTCGGTTATTTTTTCATCATCACTTTAATACATATTTTATTTAATACATACATTATTTTGATTAGATAATCATCAAGTGTTTATAAAATAGAAGCAAAAGTATGAGACTATACATTTCAATGCTCTGGCGTTTTAGATATTTAAAGTTGGCCATCTTTAAGCATGACTGTTTGGGTTTAATATGAAATCATAACACTTACAATAAAATCACATATGTAACATTAACTAAGGTTAATAACTGCTGTATAAGGATTGTTCATTGTTTGTTTGTTAATTAAAATGTACTAATACGTTTTTAAATTAAGGTTTTTATTTGTTAACCATAGTTAGGCCTAATGCACTATCAAACTAACATGAATGATCAAGGTGCAATTTGTTTTTATCCAGTATCAATTTTAAAAACTACCGGTTGATTAATCGGTTATCGGCAAGTATGGCCCAACCTAGCTATCGTTATCGGTAAAATCCACTATCGGTCGACCTCTAATCATAGCTGTATCTTCCCGATTTAAAATCCTAAATATCAAACATGTTTGATATTGTCAAGGCGGCTCCAATGTGTCCGTGAGCACATCTGGAAGTTTAAGATTTGATCTGTAAACGCCTCACATTACCAGATAATCTGGGCCTGACATCTGAACAGACCAATTCCCTGGACGAATTGTTTTTTTTTTCTCAGAATGTCGGGATGGGAAAATCATACATAAATCGTCATGAAACTCCTGTAGTCTGAGCTCAGCTTTAGTCTATAATACCTGGAGAAAGGTATCCGTTAACATTTCTGTTTATCTCAATGGCAGTTGTTTGCCTGGTATAGGTCTTGGAAGTATGTAATTTGAAATCTGCCATCTTTGCTCATGGGAATTATAGAAAATTTTGATCCAATTAGCTGAGCCATAAATGCCATGTGATTAATCCAGAACACTTCAACTATGCTCCTGGTGACCCACTGCCCAGCAAAGTTTACTTCCAACCTGTTTCAACACACCTGTTTGTGATTTTCAGGTGACCATGAAGAACTTGATTAGCTGGTTCAAGACTGTTTGATCAGGGCTGGAGATCTCTACAGGACAGTGGTCTCCATAATCAGGGTTGAAGACCTAGGGACTAAACCCTACAAGAACCTTTGCTATCCTGACAGCAGAAATGTCTGAAGTCTAAAACCAGGCACTGAAAAAGATTCAATAATATTACAAAATGTCTGCGATATGTTGAAGAAAGATTTTGGAACCACAAGGTGTAGCTATGGCATCTACCAGAGGCTAACACACCAGTGCTGATCTGCCATAGCCTGACCTCTTGATTCTGTCTTAAAAATCACAGGATTAAAATTCACAAGATGAAACTGTCTAAACAACATGTAATGGAACCAACAAAAGATCGCTTTGTTTAGTTGTGCAGTTTAGGGGTGTGCATATCTGAAATGGATGTTATGAGCTTGTCTTCATCTCAAGCACAGCGTGATTCATTCTGCTTTTTACTGCAGAACTATTAGCACATGCAGAGGGTCTCTATCAGCATAAAGTCTAGACTTTGCATATTTTAGGCCAAGAACCATTAAGTCAGACAGAAGAGATAATCTGACTGACATGTAAAGAGACTGACCACAAGTTTATTTTAGTCTTATGTACCATAGGGTTTTGTAAATTTGAAATGGATGAGATGAGTAGGTCTCATTTTATACCCAACATGATTTATTCTGCTTTTCACTGCAAAGCTATTAGTATACGTGAATGGTCTCTGATTAACCAACCTCTTAATCACATTGTTTACCTAAGCACTTTTTTAGGGGCAGCTTTATGTCTCTCTCTCTCTCTCTGTGTTTCTCCCTCAATCCATCTCTGTCACTAACCCAATCTCATTAATGATCGATCGATCTAGGTCGGCTATGTTCTATGGCTGGAGTCTGAAGTGGTTATAAGCCGTGGTTCTCTGTATGGGGCTGATGTGGAGAACCATGCTCTCTCTCGTGGAGGCTGCAGTAATTAGCTACTCAATGTTATGGCACTACATCAATCAGAACTTCTTTTCATCCCGCCAGTACCATGATTGGACCGGTTGTTTTGCCTCTCGTGGGCCAGTGTTCAGACTCTGTGGCTGTTTTCTCTGTACCTCTAGAGCAGAGCTGATAACAGGTCCTGCATGTGACTGAAGCTCTTAGTGGATGCAACTGGTTTACATGGTTTTACCAAGAGACACACAAGAAAGTTTCAATAATAAGCTTAAAAGAAATTTGCACCAAGCCTTTTTGGATCCATCCATCTCCACAATCTGACTGTGTCAAGGTTAATAAGTCTCTTCAAATTTTATATTTTAGTAGTAATAATTATAGTTCTCATTAAAGAAGTTCTTTTTAAATACACATTTATGTACAGCTCCCATGCTTTCCCAGTGTAGCATTAACTATTTCAAATAAACAAAAATCAGGTCCCTTTACATGTCAATCAGTCTCGTCTAAGTGGCCAGTTCTTGGTCAGAGTAAATGGTAAGTGGATCAGACTTCATACAAACAACCAAAAAGGTCTGGATCTGTGAAACTACTTCATCTAACCTGGCAGGATATTTCAGTTAAATAGGTACATTCACTAACATCAGAGGTCTTGTTCACATAGAACAGGGGTAGGCAAGTTCGGTCCTAAAGAGCCACTGTTTTGCAGAGTTTAGCTCCAACCCTGAAAAAAACTCTCACCTTCCTGTAGCCTTAGTGATCCTGAAGACATTGATTAGCTTGTCCAGATGTGTTTGATTAGGGTTGGAGCTAAATTCTGCAGGTCAGCGGCTCTTTAGGACCGAACTTGCCTAAACCTGACATAGTAGAATCACAAAAGACAAGATATTTGAGTATAAGGTCATAACATTCCATTTTACCCTTTTCTCGCTGTTTACACCTCAGTTCTTGTTCTCTTGCTCTATTTAGACATCAGTGGGTGTGATCTGATGATATTAGCTTTGTTAGTGCAGGTGTATAACATGCTTTAGGCAGAGACGGGAATAGAACACACAAATGCATTTTGATACCAAAAACATTTTAAATAATTCAGTCATGATGTTGAGTTTACAGAGAAACCACAGATACAGAGTATTCCTCTGTTTCTGTCAGTTCTGATTTCTGCTCTGCTGATAGGAGTTCATCATCCTTGATGTTCAACAAAACATGAAAGAGGAACAAATCCGTCTGCTGTTCTGTTGTGTTTCTAAGCAGTCTAAATGCTAGAATGTTCCATCAGATTTGTAGCTTCAGAAATGACTTTGAGACTGCTCAGGTGTGCTGTATCAAAATGGACCACACACAGTTCACAGGCCATGAAAACCTGATGGTGTGGAACAGAGTAGGCAGGGCGGTCATTTCAACCGCTAGATGAACGGCCAATCTAAGAGGTAACTTTACCATTATACTTCTCAGGGCCAAAATAAAATTCACCTTATTTATGGCCACAAAGTGTGTGTGTGTGTGTGTGTGTGTGTGTGTGTGTGTGTGTGTGTGTGTGTGTGTGTGTGTGTGTGTGTGTGTGTGTGTGTGTGTGTGTGTTCAGCCTCAACTGCATTTGGGAAGCAAACAAATGTTGACAGCAAAACAGAATTAGCCTACAATGCAACAGTATTAGCCCACAGCTCCTCGGAATTACCTCAAAACACAAGAAAATTAGCCCACAACACAATGGAATTAACCCACAATATAAAGGAATATTTTCAGCTGGATTCAATTTTAAGTTCAATGAAAAATTGTGTATCACCTCATCATGCTAAAAGGAAATAGTTGCTAATTGTGTCATATAATTCTGCAGGGCATGAAACATGTAGTTTACTTTACAACAGAAAAAGGTTTTTCAACTCGTATTTTAATATGCTGTGTCTTGACAGATAAAATCAAATTGTTGCAACTGGAAGAAAATAAACATAAAAGATATACAGCAAAAGAGGTAGAGCCAAAGTCCTGGTGTTGGAATCACCCCAGGCAGCTTTTTTTCTAGTTATGCAAGTACAGCTTATCTACATAAATTAGGGCACAGAAAAATCACCAGTGTTTGCCAAGCTTATGTTTTAATAACATTTAACAACACCCAGGGTAATATCAATTTCTTTAGCTTAAATTAGGCTCAAAACATATGTTTTTTCTTGGTCAGGATAACACACTTACATCCTAGACCACAGCAAAAAAAAAAAAAAAAAAAAAAAAAAAAAAATGATGCCTTTGCCTTTGATTGGTCTTCTAATGTTTGACATTTTTAAAAGCTGGGACTTGCTTTCTATTCACCTTATTTTGCAATGCGGAAGTAAATACGATGACATACTTCCTTTTAATGTGTTAGACTTCCGTTTTGCTAGCCGGTAGGTAAGAAGCCATGCACAAAACACTATTAAAGGGGTCATATAATGCCATTTTTGTACAAGCTAATATGATTCTTTAGGGTCTAAATTAAAAGTTTGTAATATACTTTCATTAAAAATTCTCATTAGTATTGTAAGAAAACACTAATTTTACCTGGTCAAAAACAGCTCTGTTTTCAGCACGCCGTTTAAGTGCATGTGTCTTTAAATGATAATGAGCTTTGCTCTCCCCGCCCCTCTGTTCTGTGCATACACCGTTTGTAATAATAACACAATAACCATAATGCGTTACTCATTATAAACGTGGGATTATGAATTATATTGAGAACGTCGTACATAGAAAACATGCCGTAATGTGCCCTGAGTGTAAACAGCCGCAATCATCGTGAAGTGATTTGCAAAGATTAATATAAAGATTAATATAAAGGTTAATAAAATGTTACACTCACTTCAGTTATTCTGGAGGTGCAGCAGGAACAAGAATAGTTGGTACCGATCCTTTTTTCAGGAGCAGCTTCTTAGCAAAACCAGCTTTATACTGACTTCGTTTTTAAAGCAGTCTGGTGTGTGAAATGATTCGCGCAAACATGAAAGCATTGAGGTTGATCGTGGGGAATATTCCCTTCGATAACAAACTTAGCCACTGCGTCTTCAGCGGTTCGGATTTAGGAACATCAAAATGACTTATTGCACCCAAGAACAGAACACCACAATCGCTTAGACGCCATTCTGCTCATAGACTGTGCTCCAGCATATTAACAATGACCGCTCCGGTCCGCGCGGACTATGATTGGCGGGTCTGTGTTGAAACGCTGCTGTCAATCAACAATCGTGGGAGGGGCGTCCAACAGTGTGACGTCACACGGTTGAACGGCTTGATTTGTGATGGGGGAAAACATATAAGGAGATAAAAAAAAAACACTGGATGGATTTTTATCATTTTATGATGGTTGTGTACAGGCACTGCCAACACACATTTCAGTACAATCAACTTGTACAAGTGCATGTAACATTATATGACCCCTTTAAACAACTTGATGGTTAATATTACCACACATGCAGTGTGTAACACAGTGGGGGGATGAAATGTAGAAGTGGTCTAACAACTTATGAGAACATTTTCAATTAGTTTGTGTTGTGACTCGGAGTAGACGGGTCTTTGATGCGCGTCTCAGCAGCTCGTTTAACAAATGCCATATCTGCATTTGTTGTGAGATTGGGTTGCTTATAGCGTTCATATGGGAATGCAATATGTGCAATTTCACCAGATTTGTAACGTAAATAATCTATAAACCTACCAACACAGGAGAATACATCAATATGTTTCTAAATATGTAAACTGTTCATGCATCGCGACTTAAAAATAAAAGTGTAAACCCTCATGAGTGTGCGTGTTTTGATGTCCACATGTTATTGTTCAAGAAATTACAGTGGCTGTAACATTTCTATAAAGAAGTGACCAAATATTAAAGGGATGATCTTCTGTGGGTCTGCCATTATCGATGTGGACGATTAATGCAACGGATACACTGTTAACTATTTGACTAAAACAAAAAGAACAAGCAACTTGCATTGCCAGCGTGTTCACACATTACAAAAATGCTTTTAACCAAAGCCGACGAGCTTCTTGCAGCGCAGATCATAGGGTGCTCCACATACACATTCAGTTCTGGTGCGTGGATTATGGATTATGGTCAAAACAAATTTCTTGCAGGTATTTTTTACGCTTTAACCAGCTATTATGGCACACCCTAACTGTGCAAAGGACGCTAGTCTGTCTGCAGTCCATATTAAAAGATAGCTAGCCAGTCAAAACTACACAGTCGACACAAAATTACGGGTTCACAATACAACTACGATAAGCGGAAGTGGTTTACCGGAAATCGAACACATTATATTTTAAAATTGGCAGCGCCTGCTCTTGCGTGAAAAATAAGGTGGATAGAAAACATTATTTTGTTCATTGCATGGTTTGACCTTATAATGTGCATGTTGTATAGAATTATCATTATGAAATGAAGAAAATCCCGGAAAAACATGTTAACAAAAAAGAGGTGTACATCTTAATGTCAAGGTGGTGTTTAGTTTCGGCACCACTATGGGCGCCAAATGTAATACCTGTCAGCCATTGCTCAACAAACAGGCAGTCTGACATAATCATGCCGTTTGTTGAGCCAAATTTAGGTGTGACATAGGAATTGACATAGAGCAGGTTTTATCTCTTTGTCAAGCAAAATAGCATTATAGCTGTATACTATTCAACAAGCAATCATTTAGCTACAGGATAAGGCACTTATTAAATAATTTCAACATGAGCTGTATTTGTCATTTACTGTATGTCACTGAACATTGCTCTTGCATGCTATTTTATTAGCTGTAAACAAAAATATTGGATATGGGCAATGCTTCTAGGAAAGAAAAAAAAAATCTTCAAAAGAAACTCAGTGGGGGATTTGATTTACTGAGCCACATAGTACCATCTGGAGACGGGCAAGCTTTCCCCAATATGGAGTAGTTACATTACCCCTCCCACTGACAAACATGCACATGCAGGCAGGTTTAGACAGTATAACATGTAACAATGTAGCTTGATATACAGCATGTAAAACCATTTACAGGCATACACTACAGTCAAACAGAATTTCATGTAAAATTAAAGAAGGAAAAATGAGAGCGAGAGACAAATTTCTCTAACCCGTAGCAATAGCAGCATGACAAACCATTTTACAGACCATAGAGAACAAAGCAGGTTTCAACAACACAAAAAGTAAAGCTTTAATTAAGCATAATGTTAATTAGTGTCGGTGTGGTGGAACACTTGTTCTGTCTGATTATCAGCTAATTAATCTCTAGAGAGAACACGCTGAGCTCAGAGAGACAGACCCATGACCAGCGGCCTGAGAAAGAGAGAGGTTTTAAATGAATAAAAAGTAAAAAGTTGTCTGTAAATGTGTAATGTTAAAAGCACAAACCTGTGTGGCAAGCAACCAAGTATACTAATCAAATTGCTAACAACCCAGGCAATTAGATACCACCTCCTATATTCAGCCAATTCCATTCGGTTTCTCTCTGTGATTCCCAAATGGGGTGGAGTCCAAAGCTGTCTAAGGTGGAGCCTGTTTGCTCTGTTAACAAGATCTGAACCCTTAGGGGCATCGACCGCTGTCTGCAAGAGTCAAATGTGTGTGTGTGTTCAGTATTCTCTAGTTTCCTGCTTTACAAACATCCTCTTTAAGCGGGTGAGGGAGTGAAACATCTAAAACCAGAATGCTTTGGTTTCCCAGAATACCCTGTACTCTAATGTTAGCTCTAAAGTAAGTGCTATTACACAACCCATTTTTGAAGATTTGCGATAAAAAAACGCTGTATTATGCATGCCTTTGTAAAAAAAAAAAAAAAAAACTACACGCCTGAACATGTAACACGGATGTGCCTGACGTCCCCATTTTCACAAAATCACATTTTTGTAGTTTACACTGTGACAATAATGGTATTGTTTCCTAAAACTTGCACTTTGAAACCCAGTTTCAAAATGTAGCATTTGCAGGCCCTAAAAATGCTGTTGTCGTGTAAATGAACGGTCAAAACACTTTAAGTGTTCAATTTTTTGTTGAAAACTGTGAGGTGTAAAAAGCCCCATAGTGTGTTCTTGGGTTATGTGGTCATAACAAACCACGGTACTCAAGGGGGTTATAGGGACCACCTGTGCACCAGACAGTGACAATTACACCAGAAGTGTTATTTAAGTAGCTAGCTAACATGTTTTAAAAGCTACATTTGCTAACAAGATTATGTTCAACCTGTCGCTCTGTTATGATAGTAGTTGACCTGAATGTGAAAACTAATTGCGGACAGTTTTTGTACTAATGTAGACTACAGACTCTCTTGCACCAAGAGATTTGCAGGTTATCATTGCCCTATTAGCACTTGCTGTAACTACATGCTATGGAGGCTAAATGTTTAGCTGTGTATTGGTAATCTTCAAAAAATTAATCCAGTCTTGCTTTGGAAGGCTCTTAAAAGCAATAAATGTATTTATATGCTGTCTATGCGGTCACAGATCTGGGCTGCGTTTCCCAATCGCATTCTGCAGTGCAAAGGCAAAAGACCGTAACTTCGTTTTTGGTCGAAAATTAGTTATTTTTATTTTTTGGCACATTCAAGACCTCCTTTAGCATGTGGATGAGTATCTTGAATCAATTCCATTGTTTTCTCGAGAAAATAATGAGTTGTTTTAACAGTAACTTCCAAAAGCCCATGAGAAACCAAGGCAGAACACCGTGACACCAGTTCCCACTCTTTGGCTTTGTTTTGGAACACTCAAATTGAGTTACGGTACTCTGCCTTTGTTTAGCCGCACGTTAATATGAAGTTACTGTGCCGGTGTTCTATTAAAGGGATACTTCAGGATTTAGTATTAAGCTTTGTATTAGTAGAAAACCTGTAGTATTTTCGAATTACCGTGCTTTCCACCCTCATATCCCCCTGAGAGGAGAGATTTATGTATTTTTTGTCTGGAAAAAATCCTCCGATGACGCAAAATGACGATTTTTGGCCAGGATTTTCTGGCCAGAGGCTAAAGACTACAGCCAGTAGTAGGGGCTGTTCCGCATGTGTTCAACCCGCCCATAGAGGGTGGGATCTCACTCACATAATGTACACACAGTCAGCTGTCTTTCTTTGGAAGCTAAGCTTGCAGGCTCTTGTTCTGTGAAGAAAGCTGAGTAGTAGGAGAAAACTGAGTAGTAGGGGTTACCATCCTCCTTTTCCCGGACTTGTCCGGCTGGCGAGATCGTTCAAAATGTCTGGGATTCGGCTTTTGCTTTCTGCGGTCGTAATTCACTGTTTACATGCACACCTCTTGTTTCAATCTAACTGAATTCATTCCGATTGGTGAATCTGAATGTAGTGTTTACATGAACGCTAAACAAGTGATCGGTTGATGTGCGTTTTAACATTGCTAAGAAAATTCCCGCTCCTCCGTGAGAGATACGAGACCGGCGCGTCTCAGTAATGACGCCACCGGCCTCGCGCCGTTCTCCCGCGGCCGTCAGCCTCGTCCTGCTCGCCACAGTAAACATGATGAATGGCGACTGTAGAACGCAAAAGCCGAATCCCGGACATTTTGGGCGATCTCGAAATCCCAAGCAGACTCTTCACGGAGACTCACTGGTAGCCTTACCTTGTTGTTTTCAACTGCGCTCTCTAACCGGTAGGCGTGGCCTCCTAGGGCAGTGAAGCAAGTGCATTCTGGGAGTTGTTGTCTTTCATCCACATAAGCCAAAAATACATTTTCTGGCTTTTCTCAGTCTAGAAAGCTCCAAATTAAAAAGTTTCTTCACATTTCTTCTACATAAATTACCTATTTTAAATACACATTCATCTTTCCAAAGGTGAAGTATCCCTTTAAATAATGCTACCTACCAGATTGTACGGTGTTCTGCATTTGTTTTACTATCCGTTAAAATTACAATTACGGTGTAGCCTGTGTACTTTGTACAGCTGCCATCAGTCCCTCTAACTTCTGATGTCCTCAGAGCTTTGTCCTGCACAAATGCGGTCAGAACATTTAGTATTTTCTGAAACCGCAGAGGATTATGCAGAGTTGACAGAAGAATGTTACACATGCCGTAGCAGATGAATAAAACAAAGAACTAAAGCCCCGCCTCACCCAGTTCGGGTACCGGACCTGGTTGAAACACTCATGCATCTAGCTGGCAGAGTGGCAAAACTTCGCCGGCGCCTTCAGCACCGCCCTAAAAACGGTCGAGCCGACGCTGGACTAATATATCTATGGAGGTATTTTGTCATGTCTAATGTATTAATAATGCCATCAGAATACAACCAAAGCATAGGATAGCAATAAGTAGATGGCTATAAATAATTGTAAATCATACAAAATAAATGCCATGATCACTAGATTTTATACAGGTGTTACTATAATGATTTTGTTAATGGTGATAAGCAGAACAGTTACTGCCTTTTGCCTTGGCATGACTTCTCACTTTTTGCTGACAATACAAAGGTAGAGTACAGTAACTTTAAAATAGTGGTCAAAAGTCAAGTTTGAGCTCAAGATTTTTTTATGTATATAATTTTCTTATAATAAAAAAACATCTATTTGCCAGATTTCCAGTGTCCTACCTATAATTAATTTGGTGGGACAACTAAAAATCTTTAAAGTAATTTTTCTCAGTTCCACACTCTAGCGACTTAAAGGGACACTTCACCCATTTGCATTAAGCTTTGCATTGTTAGAAACCCAGTCATACTATTGAATGGTCGTGCAACACTCTCTCATTTTCCCCTGAGACGGGAGAAATCTGTTATTTACCTCTTACACTTCCTCCTACAATGACGCAAAAATCGTCATTTTGCGTCATTGTAGGAGGAAGTGTTAGAGGGGGGGATTTCTGTTAAGACTACAGACACTAGTTTCTCATCTTTCCCAGGGTGGGGCGCGCTCACGCTACAGACCTATTACAGATCAGTGGGTGGGACTTTACTCTCTGAAACTGAAAGATATATTCTCCATCTTGTTTGAAGCTAAGCTAACAGGCGCTGTGGAGACAGATGTAAAGTTATGACAATAGCGGAGGAGAGTGCTCAATATGATATAGAAGAAGAGGATTTCGGAAGTCTGATGCTTGAATCAGGTGTTTGTGGCTACCTTTACAAGCCGCATTATAGCGAAGAGCAGCCGAGGCAGAAGACCTGCCTGCCGCGGACGAGGAGCCCGGACTGGCTCGAGTTAGGGCGGACTGGTGGCGCCGGTGATCTCACTATGCAGCTACGAACCGCTACGAACACAGAGATAGAGTCCGTCTGCGGCAAAGAATTTCAACGATGACAATTTCTCCTGGACGAAATCTCTGAATCAGACGAGGACACGGACGTTTGTGTTGAGAACTATCCTAGTTTCGCACCGCATATGTTCTGACTGAACATCCAGGTACCATGCAATAATTCACCTTTTCGAAAGAAATACAAACGAGGAGTAATGCACTATATGAGTTCGCCAACTAACTAGACATTTTGTGTGAATGTGAAATGAATTTCAAGCTCTGGTAGTAGCTAGCCTTGTAGACGGAAGAGTGATTTCTCTTATAGGCAGATATGCGCTTTCTGGATTAGTGGGAGTGGCTTGCGGAGCTGTGCAATGTGGTGCATTGTGGGAGTTGTTGTCTTTCATACAAATGCGTTCTGAAGTTATTTTTTGTCTTTTCTCGGTCACGAAGGCACCAAATTCAAAAATTATTTTACATTTCGACTACATATATGACCCACTTTAAATAAAAAACAATGTTCAAATGGGTGAAATGACCCTTTAAGGTCTTTTGCCTTTGTAGGGCAGAATTGTAAGCCTAAGTCGATCACAGAGACCATTGGTGGCAATTGTCCTACGATCATCTAAGGCTTACGATCCTTTTGGAAAACACAGCCCAGGATGGTTGCTAGTGAAGGTTTTGGGACTGTGCGCATCCTCGCTTAAGCCATCCGCCAATCAGCTTTATCATGAGAACATTTTCTTGCAGCCATTGAGATGAATGGGGATGCTAACAGATACGTATTTCAGACTTCCTGATAGCAATGCTGAGAATATAACATACTGTATATATATGTTTTGTGTTATGAATTGCATTTTGTTGTATTTCAAAATGTGGCAATGCATGAAATTGAATAGCTAGATGCTCCTATGTTCACGTACTTGTGTGGAGTATGTTTCGAGTGTGTGTGTGTGTGTGTGTGTGTGTGTGTGTGTGTGTGTGTGTGTGTGTGTGTGTGTGTGGCATAAGTAGACATACACATATGTACAACTCAACCTTAACAGGAGAGCAGAGAGAAATATAGGATTATGTGGGGTTAATAATTGTGTTGATCTTCAGTTTGTATTTTTTGTCCAACCTTATTGTTTTTTAAGTTGCTTCATCAGACTGCAGCAGTAAACAGCCCACTGGCAGCACCAGAACAGAGCAGCACCAGTCTGGCCGCTTTAATTCAACACATTTCTAATGCAAGTTTGTACTTTCTTTGACTTGAAGTCAGTGTAGACACCATTTTTCCATTAGAGGTTCAACACCTCCATCTCCAATTTACGTAAACGTTTTTTGTCCTTACAACTCCTCTGCCACTCTGTGCTTGAGGACTTCATGGACCATTGGCCATCATTTTCAATTCCAACACCTCTGACAGTGTCTGTCACTTGGTCCCATTTCACACTCTTCTGCTAACTAGGTTCTTGTTGCTCACTCTTCTGCCAGCCTTGTCTGGGATAGCAAATAATCTAGTCTTAAAGGGGACCTATTATGTCCCTTTTTACAAGATAGGCTGCATTTACACTGCAAGTCTTAATGCACAGATCCGATCTTTTGACCAGATCGGATATTTTTTTTTACAGTTTACACTCACTTTAGACAGGACTGGTATCCGATATCTGTGTTTAGGGGAGTGCGGGCACAACCTAACACATTTTGGTTTTGGCTCAATTATTACATTTTTTTTTTTTTTTTTTTTACACAAGCAACATACAAATCTCTGCTACAAATGAACACTTACAGTTTTTTTTTTTTCAAGGACCTACCATTTTTGTACAGTTGCACTGAAAGTGACAGAAGTGCAGACATAGTTCGAATTACAGGGGGCTTCCAAAGAGATAATGTCAGATAATTTTTCTGATATTGTGAAAAAATATAATTAGTTACAATACAAGTCAACTCCTATTTTCACTGTAGGAACATTTTAATGTAAAGCGATTTCAGACACCTCTATTGTGGACCGTACCATTTTTAACCACCGTGGCTAAAAGCAACGGAGATAGAGAACGACTTCAACTTCTCAAGCAGGTGTCAACGTTGAATGACAAAACGCCTGTTTCATGCCCCCGGACCCCCCTAGAGATACCAAGCTACACCAACTAAAAAATGTGGGAAACAAATTAAGCGATATGATGATCTACAAAAAAATGCACATTTAATTATCTTATTATTAAAATACATTATTATGATTTTACCACCTCCGCCTCGTTTTGAGCCAGGAAAAACCCTGAAATAGGCAATAGGCTTCTTGTAAAGATATTACTTTTACTAGTAATTAGAAAGGTATTTCAGTGCACTTAACTTCTAACTTTTGAGAGTTGATCAAAACAGTTCTCTTCTGGATATATAATAACAATGAGATATTCTGTAGCCTACTGATTATCAGTTTGTCGCATGTTTAGACCTTGTATGTGTGTTGCACAACACATGTTGCACTTGGCGATCACAGTGGGGATTGATATGGTAGTGGACCATGATGGTCATAGAAGAAGTGAAGGAGCAGTACCCCCCAATTATGGTGGGGTAATTCGCACTCTGAGTGCAGATGTTACAACTTACCACATATGCGAGGTTAACTGTAACAGACAGAGGGGTTACACTTGTTATAGTGTGTTGTAACACTTGTGTGTAACACATAATTCAGTACTATTTTATCTGTATAGTTTGATATTGTTTGTACATCTTTATAGATAGATATCCATACATCCATCCCTCATCCAATCATATTTCCGATCAATATCATGGATAGAGAAATATGAAAGGGCTGTACAGTTTTGCAATAAATAAATAAATAAAATCGTCAAATATTGTAATTGCTATTGAATTATATTTGTGTGTAGCAGCTGCATGCTAAATTATTATTAATAATACCTAATTAAAACAAGCTCAAAATCACATTTTATTGCATGAAAAACAGGCTTTTTAATAAATAAACAAGTGATCAATGCATAATAAACAAATGTGAAAAATCATACTTTGACATTTAAATTCCAACATTGTTTGTGAAAGTCCAACAAAATAAATATATAAATAAATACTCAAACCTGAAGTTGTGTGGCTCCCTGTTTTCATTTCATTATCATTGTATACTTGGCGACTTAGTTGTAACACCGTGCTACAACTACAGAAAAAAAATAGTTTAAGCCTAGCTAACAGTTGCTAGGAGTTGCTGAAATGTTTCAAAATGGTGCTATGCTTTAGCCAACAGTACAGTGATTAAGGTAATATAAAGTTAGATTTGGTGACGTACACACCCAACTCAGAAACCGAAAAAAAAACGTGTGATGAAAAAATTTACTTGCATGGTGTCAAAACACTCTTTGTCCAGTATCTTCACGAAATCTTATCAAAACTTTCCACAAATCCATGGTAGACCGTCTTCTGGCAGCAAGAGAAAAAGAGCGGAAACACAACCTGCTTGACCCTGACTAACTATGTAAAAGATCCATGTTACATTGAACCCCACGATAGGTTGTACAACGCGCTCCCCTACATTAATTCCCGCCGGTGATTGTTTTACTATCCACATGGTAGAACCTGGTTTTGGCCGTGCTATTAAAATTATTTATATAATTCATGTCGGGTGGTCATGATTATTTTTCCGCAAGGACAAGAACAGCTGTCATGACTCATGAATGTTTTGCAGCGCAAAATCTGACGGAAGAGATATAGTCCGGAAATAATTTAGCGTTTATCTACAGCTCAGATCTAGAATTCTGAAGTGAAATAAAGTAGCCCTGTAATATTTTTTTTTAATGAAATCATTTTGGATTTCGGATCAGCGAGTGTGCGCATAGACACTTCCGGTTTCGCATTACGCTCGGTGCAGGGAGCCGGAGAAAGCCGAAAATGATCTTTTATAGTTGTTTATAGAATCAATTATCACTTAAAATACTACTAATATCCATATTACTATCACACGAGCCAATGGCAATTAAATGCATGGATGCATAGTCAGATTAATGAATGAAATACAACTGTTCACAAACAGAAGATTGTATTTGACTCATGCTGTATACACAATGACAATTATGCCTACTGTAAATATAGAGTTACAACTACGATTAGAGTTGTTTGCATAAAATGCACCGTGAACATTCACATGTTTGCCCTGAGATTGGCTACAATTTATCTCCATAAATACTATTTTCTCAATTCTGCGCATATATTTTTACTCACTTACATCAATTGCTCGATCAATATTATCATCAAATATTTTACATTTTTAACTGTAGGTACCACACACAATTTAATATAGGTAAGTTTGTGTATATTTTACACGTAGTACAATACTGTGCTGCTTATAAACACCAGACATACAGTATGATGAATGATTTATGGAACAGATCTTTACTCATCTCACTTGCACAAAATAAATGCAGTAATAGAAAGCATAGAAACGCACAGGTGAAATACACTGAAAATTATATGCATTTAAAAATTTGGTCGGGTTGAAGTCATCCCTCCGGATCTTCTGTATCCACTCATGCCCGCACCGCAGCGTCAACGGGGAATGCATGAAAGCTGACTTAACTGTTGTAACGTGACGAAATGGTACATAACGGCACACAACGATGAAGTGCTGAGGCTGTCACCCTCTGAAAGGCAAGTCACCTCTCTTGAATCCTAAAAACACTCATTGTGAAAAATATCTCTGTGGTAATGGAACTCGGTCGCTGTTGTCTCTCGCTCTCGCTGTCTCCCGCTCTCGCTGTCAGATCACTGGAAGTTTTCACCGGAAGTACTGGCCCACACACTCAAGTTCGAACGTCAACGGTCGCCGTGCACGGAGCGAATAGTGAAGCTTGTTGGTTTAATTACAGCGAAGTTATCACCTCATTGCTGAGAAATATAGTGTAGCTTTTAGTAGTGAAGCTGTTTTATTTATAAAAGTCACTGGTAGAGGTTGAAATCCTAAATGTGTTCACGCAATTTCTTTTCTTTACAAAGATAAATATAAAGTTCCTGCCTCAATAAAAGCTGTGAGCGAGCGCATACAGGCAAGCCTGCCTCCAGAGCCGATCAGCCCTATACGCACACTAGGCAAGTTGCTTAGGGCCCCGCAAATTACTCAAGGCCCCGCCTCCCCTTCGTGTCAAAGCGTGTCAATCAAAGTTTACAACATCAATTAGAAAATTAAGTGGAACTATCCTTCTGGTCACGAAAAGAGAGAACAAAAAAAAAAAAAACACCATGAGAGTGAATTGCGGGAACACCAATCAGGTAGACTTGTGTTCTCTCCTCTCCAAGTTTGATGTCAGCAAAGACAAGTAAAGTTAAAGGGGTAGTTCACCCATAAATGAAAATTCTGTCAGTAATTACTCACCCTCATGTTGTTCCAACCCCGTAAGACTTTCGTTCATTTTCGGAACACAAATTAAGATATTTTTGATGAAATCTGAGAGCTGGCTCACTCCTTCATAGGCTACTAGGTAATTGATATCTGTAACAGCGCAGCGCTTCTGGGTTGTACGTCAGAATGTATACTCACTATTGGCCAGCATCACACACATGACCAGCGTCGGCCAATAGTGAGCCTACGTTCTGACGTACAACCCAGAAACGCTGTGCTGTTACACTACGTCAACAGCTTAGGAGAATGACATGGAAGAGAAGAGATGGTTGAATAAACTCGTTATTTTTTTATTTATTTTTTGCGCACAAAAAGTATTCTTGTCGCTTGATAAACTTAAGGTTGAGCCACTGTAGTCACTTGGACTATTTTAACGATGTCTTTACTAACTATAACGATATCAATTAACGTGCACCCTATGAAGGAGTGAGCCAGCTCTCAGATTTCATAAAAAAATATCTTAATTTGTGTTCCGAAGATGAACGAAAATCTTACGAGGTTGGAACAACATGAGGTGAGTAATTACTGACAGAATTTTCATTTTTGGGTGAACTAAGCCTTTAAGTTGATGTGCATCTCTCTCTAGTCTGTCTGACTGTCTAACCCAGCTGGACAGTGCTTCTTTTGGTCTTTCAGTGTCTTGCTTGCTAATGCCGGCCACTTCCACGTCTGTGTTCTGTGACTTTGTGCCTGACAAAAAAAAAGTGAGAGTGAAATACAACTATTTATTACGTTTGGTAAACGACAAAGGGCAACGGTGTTTGTTTATAAACTGCAGATCGGAAAAGATAACCGTGTCGCGCGTTAACATGCGCTCATATGCACGTGCATGAAATGAAACGCACATTTTCCAGCAAAACAACTGTGGGGACCAGTACAATATGGGGTGATCTGTGTCAGATGTGAGTAAAAGATCGGATTTTTTGTGCCAGTGTAAACGCAGCCATAGTGTTCCCAGAAAGTGTTAGCTCAAAATATCCCAGATCAATTATTATTCCATGCCCAAAATGCCCCTATTTGGTTGCAAGCAAAAACACAATGTTTTCGTGTGTGTATCTCTAAATGCAAATGAGCTGCTGCTCCCTGCCCCTGCATTTTTACAACGCCGTTTCCTGCTGGAGAAGCTTTAAAGACGCGATACACGACCACAACGGTCAAAACACATCCGTCTAACATGTTTACATTGAAAAGCAATGGAAAAGTAGGACAGTGGAATGGAAAACGTGTTATGTGCTCATTGATAAAGCCAACAACAGAACATTTGCCCCCGGTTTCACAGACCTAAGCCTAATCTGAACCGACTAAAATGCATGTTTGAGCTATTTTAACTGAGAGCAACTTATTTGACTCTAAGCCTAGTCCCCGACTAAAATGCATGTTGAGCAGTTTTAACTGAAAGTAACTTGCACTGACGAATCTTAAAATATGTCAATGCCATTGTTTTGTCTTAAGATGCATACCATAATGTTTTTTTTATAAGGCAAATTTATAAAAGCTAATTAAATGTCCTAATTGAACTAAGGCCTAATGATGGCTTAATAGGCTTATTTTGAGACACTGTTTATGATTTATGGGGAATATGAAAAGAGCGGGTGGATTTGCATCATTATAGGGTGGTTGTGCACACATACAGCTGACACACATCGTTAGCCTCATAGCATAATTGCCTATAAGTCTTTTTTTTTTTTTTATAGGATGTAGGCAATTATGCTATGAGGCTAATGACATTTATGTTCAAAGGATGCTCCGATCAGGATTTTTGCAACCGACACGACTACCAATTCTTTCTCATCATCGGTTGATACAGATGGCAATCATAACATCAACAGTCACATGTTATAGTCACAATAACATCCAATCATAGGACAATGCCAGGATCAGTCCCGGAACGCGCCCTGTGTGAACAAAAGCTGTAATCAATGCCATAAGGGGTGTGTTGTAGTGATGACGCTGAAGCTGAGATTGTTCGCCAGATTAGTTGAGCGGTTTGTGATGCGCTAGTTTATGATCGAATCAGAAAAAAAATGCATGAGCGTGGTTTCTCGAGAGAGAAATCGCAGATGTCTTTACGGGATCTTTAAGGGATGTGTGTGAACTTGCGCACAGATTCTGGAAAATCATTGGCAGTGTGAATGAACCAAAATCAAACCATCCCGGGACCAATTATCAGTGTATTTTCCGAAATCTCTGTGTGAAAAGGGCTTAAGTGGCATACTTAAAAGTAATGGCTTATAACTCTACAAAAAAGGCATCATCAAGTACATGGTCTCATTTGATAGAAAACCTTTAAAATTTTGAAAGAAATTGATTTTGATCCTGTTTGGAGACCAATCTGACACTGTTTTACCACTGGATTATGCTTGGATTGGAATGATTGCTCAGATCGTCAGGTCTTGATTTACCATGAACCATAGGAGCGCAAAGCTGAAGATCACTACTCATCAATCAATGTAATTATAAATATGTTTATGCTTTGTGGCACTTACATATTTAAGTAGTTCTTATATTCAGTAAAACACTCAGATTACTTGTTTGGAGGTTTTTTTGGGGGGGACTTTTGATAAAAAGGAGACCATGGTTCCAAACGCCATAACTTTTGATTGCTTTTAAAGATAAACACAAAATTTGGGCTAGATGCAATTGACATGATTGTAAACAAGCCCAAACTTGATTGTATGACCTGTCATATATACTTTCTTATAGTCATCATGTCAAGCATGGATAGTAACGAATCAAATCAATGAATTGCATTACTTTTTCTGGGGTTTTCCTAGTAGTCTTGTAACATAAGAACCTCCTAACATGATCAAAATATATTTTCTTCAAAATTTGAAAGTTTTTCTATCAAGTGAGACCATGTACTTGATGATGCCTTTTTTGCCTCTGTTGGTGAAAAAAAAAATCGAGTATTTCACTTTCTGCAGTTAGGGTGTTAATACCCGATACAATTAGTGTGCCTCCTCTATTTTAAAATCCATGAGTCGCCACTGGAAATAGTGCAGTCAGGATCAGAGTGTCAGCATAGGTTGCAGCAGGGATGAAATAAAGAGCTGGATATAGTCGCAGCAGAAAGTCAACTTATTCACAAACCTGAAACAAAACACTCAGGAATATTTAACAGAACAACCAACAATATAAAGATGAGAACGGACCAAAAACTGAACAAAGACAGGGTTTAAATACACAGGCTGACTAATAAACAAAATGAACAACAGGTGCAAATCTATATCAAATCAATGAGAAACCATAGAAACTAACCGAAACACAGGAAACAAAACTAAAACACGTGCAAAATCCACCCAAAACAAACACATAGGGAAATATTTAGTCACCAGTGTATCAGAGGGATTGTTCTCTCAATAACTTCAGCCCTGTCTCAGCCCTTTAAGACACTCTGATCCATATTTTCTTGTTAGCTAGCCCAGCAACCTGTTGCATGAAGCAGGTTTCAGTTGCTACCCAGGTAAGTTTGAGATTAGTTTGCGCAAACGGGCTCAAGAATTTGGTTTTCAGTGGGTTTCATCGCCATGGTAACTTATGCTACATGGCTAACCTGGTCTATTTTTTCATAATGATCTCTTAATCTTCAGCAGAGAAGTGAATTGTGCCAGCTCTCTCGCGAGAAGTGAAACTGACGCCCTCCATGTTTCGTGTGATTGGCTGTTTTCCGCACGTCACACTTCCAGGTGCACACGCTTCAGAGTTAATCGTAAACTTTGGAGTTGACAGAGAATGTTAAATCCGAGCGATTTAAACCCATTGAACGTGATCTAAACCAGGTTGGATTTATATGGATGTGTCAACTCTAAACCTACTCAGAAACTCAGAGTTCATTCAACTAGCTTCATGCAACAGGCCTCTGATCTCATGCAGTTCAAGATATCTGAACTGCCAAAGCTGCCAAAACACCAACATTAAAATGAAGCCTCACTTTAAGATTCACCTACTCTAGATTACTCACCTCACACAGGGATTATTGTCTTTTTATAGCAGTAATTCAATCAGAAAAATAGTATGACCCATTTACAATGTCCTAATAAGTCCTAAAGTTATAAAAAATGATGTCCTAATGTCCTAAAGATTTAGAGAAAATGAATGAATGTCTTCAGCTCTGGTCTGTTTATAGACTGGCAGGCGTAAGTGTTTTTGGGCGTGTCCGGAGGGAGGGTGCAGGGTCGGGATGTGGTTGGGTGGCACAGCCAGTTTTGGCATCTCGAAGCCAAAGACAAAAATACGCACACAAATCCACACCCAAGAGGACTAACCTGAACAAGCAGCTATAGTTATTCACTTTAGCACTCTCATCAGACAAGCCGATTTGAAACGGCAAATAAATAAATTCAGAGAGTATTTACCCACATTTCTTCAGGGGACACAAACGGCTCGCTTAAGCAAAGGTTACACCATTCTTCTGCAGGAACATTCTGCCACTGAGGATATATTTGGCAAGTGAAATATTGAACTAATATGAAGTTTTGTTTGTTTCTATGTCTTATGAGTTTGAGTCATGCTTCACAAGTGTCATTTTGGTTTTTGAGTGGAGCCGGTCAGAATACTGAGAGGCCAGATCATGTCAAATCAGATCAACATGATGAAGCATATCCCCAGGGTCAGACTTCACAATCACATACTAATCTACTAAATTTAAAACTAGTATATCATTGTGTCTGTGTGTACATGTTTTTCTATCCCGATGGGGACTTGAACCTGAATGCACACAGACTCATAGGGACTCGTGTCACTGAGAGAGAGAGAGCGATTAGGTGGTGTGTATTTGTGTAAATTCTATTTGCTTTCATTTGGCAAGAGGATTTGGAGAGGTGTTGAGCATTTGTAGGTCGCAACTTATTTAGCTGTTTTTTCAGCTAATATATATTATATATATATATATATAAATAATATATATTATATATATATATATATATAATATATTATATATATATAATATATTATATATATATATTGTTTCTGCTTTGAATTAATCACTTATTCTCATTCAGAATTAAATAATAATTAAAAATATTATATTAATATAAAATTATAAATTATATAAAAATATTAATAAATAATAATAATAATTAATACAGTAATAAATCAATACAGTTGCATTTATTTTTTTCATTAAACACATTTACATGCCATTATTTAATTGTTATATTGTTTATAATTGTATACCTCCTTAATAAGCAGATCTGTGAATTTGTAATATTAGAGAATCCTTTCGGTCATAGCTGATTTTCATTGACAGATAGAACCTGAAACATCTTGAAATTATGGCACAGTGATAGCATCTGTGTCAGTTCTTCAAGAGATGAGGGACAGATGTCAGCACACACATATTAGGTCTGTCAGGTGCGTTACAAATGTGTGTGACCCTAGACTTTGATTCTAGGTAATTACCGTTATTTGCTGCAAATCCTCCTGACCTGGACTAGCACTGATGCTCAACTGACCCACACACACACTCCCACACACCGGCTGCAGTGTGCCCTGTTATCCAGAGGAGATGACAGCGGCTATAATTACATTAGTGCAGTAAGTACATCTAATCACCTCCATAGTACTCAAGCTGCCTGGAGGATGCAGCGGCCAGACTGTGTATGTGTGAGCCTCACTCTCACAGTTATGTTCTCCCTAACTGCCTGTCACAAACCATTAAGGCTGACTGACCACATACTTGACTGCAGGACCATATGTACAGGTAAACTCACATAAATACAGACACCCACACAGCCGGCTAAAACCTCCCAGAAACATCATTAACCATTTCAGACCAACACTGAGTGCATATCCCAATATTCAGACAGTATTTAAATGTTTAATCATCACTTATTACCCCCACGTCGCTCCAAACCTGTATGAATCTCTTTCTTGCAAAAGAAAAAGGACATAGGCTAAAGAGTGCAAAAAGCATCATACATTAATCTATATGATCATTAAATACAATAAAACACCATACATTAGCTTTATGAAAACAACTGAAATTGAAATGTAACGGAGACAGAGAGTCAGGCTTGACGTCAATGATACCAAATTGAAGATCAAACATACTGGCAGTTTTATCTTCCCATCTGCCACTGGTCTGTCAAACAGATAGTTCCGCACCAAACTCGTTCCACTTATCGAGTTGATGTGTTAAGCCATTTATTCGTAGCCACAGTGTTTATAATCTTCAGGATATCATCCTACAAATGGGTTAGTTATAGGGGGATTTTACACTGGGCACGTTTGCTGCAGTCCGAGTCTGAGTGTGATTGTTCCCAGTGCCCCTCGCAGCTTTGGTCTGGTTTCACACTCAACCTGGTAATACTATATTTCGGCAAAGGCTGCAGTTAAAGTTCTAGGACCGCATTTCTAGGACCCTAGTTTTTTTGTGACTGCTCCACTTAGCCAGTTCTACTCCAACAGAGGAGACCTGAATTAAACCTAAAACAAACAGATGCAAAGACTAGACCCACGGAAATTATAAAAATTGTATTATCTTTCCACCTTATTTTTAAGGTAAGCGCGTTTGGTGCTCATTTAGCACTTTGGGACATACTACTTCGTAATAATTACGTTTTTAACAGACCGCTCTGTCACTTAGTTATGTGCATCCTGTCACCGATTAAACTGCCCTGTCAATCATTTTGTCACCGTTAAAATCCTCCATATTTAATTTAATTTAATTTCCTACCATATCGGAGAGTTGCTCCTTGATCTGCCAGTTGTGGGTCTTTCATGCAGAGAACTCTCCTTATTGTGTTTGCATGATGTATTTAAAGGTTAATGACCAAACGTAAAAGTTCACAATGCTGTTGCAGATGAAATATAATGTGTTAACATTATAATAAATCTATATTTTGTCAGGTTAGATACTGATTATTAATCACTCAAACCCCTTTATCTAAACCTCTTAATCGTCGGTCCCACACATCCACCATGTTTGTAGTTTAACACATTTTATTTGTGTTCTAATCGAATCCTTGTCCAATTCACAATCACAATGGATTGTGCACAATATTCATTAGAGTGTGCATGGACTCTCATAGTTGTCTCTGCGCATTAAACCACAATAGAAGAAAGTATTTTTTTTTTTTTTCAGCTTTAAGTAAACTATTCTGACTCACGGAGTCATGGCTCGTAACTGCCCTTGGTTTACACAGATCATGTTTCCTCAAACAGAGTTTACCTTGTCAGGGCTAATCTGACCTTCTGCAAAAAGGGAAGGAAAATGTTGGCACTGAGAATCAAGAAACTCATACAAATATTACTCATATAAAAATGATGACAGCATTTTTGAAGACTTAAAGTGTATTAATTAAACATTTGTGAAGTTCTTCTGAAAACTATTATGAAGAGAACTAGATGTAGAGAACTTCTGTGCAGGTACTCCACTGCCAAAATGAACAGATGATAATTTGTTATACAACCTTATAAGACCTTTTAGATATACAAGAAACTATTTAGTCCCTTCTCATCATGATTCCCCAGGGCCATATGGCTGCACAGCTAAACATTTAAATCACTGCAGCCTAAATATTACTGGAAACTTTGAATATCTGACTTATTTTAGTGGTCTTAACTCTAACAGATCAATTAATCTTATGCATCTAGACAGTGAAATGTTACTATGGGTCTTTACAAATCATGTTACCTAAGCTTGAAAATATTTGAATTTGTCTATGTTGTTTGGATTGCATGGCAGCTGGCTTCATTCTTTGTATCTAATGCAATAAAATTAAAGATAAATTGTTCTGTGTGACTTAAGGCAAGTTTACACTACACTACTTTTGGCTGGATTTTGCTGTCACAGACAGATTTCCAAGGTCTGCAACAAAACCCCCTGAAAAATCTGTGGTCGTTGCGGTTGGCGATGCTGATAAGTATGAGCAGGTCAGCATCATGATCTGAGCCTGTTTCGAGCAGTCACAGGCACTGCGATATTTTCAAACCTGTTTGATATTATCGCCACTTGAACTTGTAGTCTGTGCAATGGAACGACAAGATGGAACTAATCCAACCGATCCCATTGAAGATGGTATAACTGGAAAAATCTTGTATGTCACTTGAATAAATTTGAAATGACATTATTTTTTCTACTAAATTGTCCAAAAGGATTCCAGTAAGTTGAAGCCACATAGCCTAATTATGAATTATCTGATGGCTTGTGTGGTGGATGCACACATCTAGAATTGTGTATTTGTGATAAGAGTGGATGTGTAAAGTTGATATTCATCATGTGGCTTCAGTACAGAACTCCAATTCATTGACCTTCAGCAGTGCAATGGTGCTATTCATCAGATTCACAAAGGAATCTAAACTGATCAATAGAGCACACTGAGCAGCCTTTTAATCTTGTGTCAAATCCATGTTTAATGAATCTCTGATTTTCATGGATCGGTATGATAGAGATGGAGATTAAATTACCTGATTCTGGATTACAGTCTAATGGAACAGAACCAATGAAATATTCAATAAACAAACAGAGGAAATTTTCTCCAACAAGATTTGCATTGATCAAGAGGGCATGTGGCGACTCTCTGTCTCTCTGCGACAGTGGATCTGATGATAAACTCAACACTTCATACGCTGCTGGCATTCTTCTTTTTGACATGATACAAAGCAGAAATATGGAGGTTAATATAAACATCAATTATTTATATCTCTATAAAATCTTCCTGGAGGAGCAAAAAGAGAGATTGGATTGATCAAGACTCTAATATCAACAGGGACTGCACAGTGAGGAATCTTTTTTTCCTCTACTTCTTTCATTCTTTTTCTGAGCCTGTAATATGCTTTTATTAAACAAAGGCCCTTCTCCTCTGGGCTGTTGCTGTTCCTGTAGGCCAACTCATCCAATTCAGTCTTTCTCAAGCACGTTCAACAGCTCAATGTTAAAGTCTTTTTCAGAGATGCACTCTAACAACGAAGAAAACCATTTAGATAGAACCCGACAAAAAAAAAAGTTCCCATTCATAGGTTCACTCGAAGCTGTGTCAGTAGCTGGTGCAATGGGAACACCATCCAGATGTGACACCATCTCTGAGGCAGTATTTCACCAGTGCCTCAAAAAGGACACGCCTGCAACACCGATAAGTGTGTTAAGTGCTTAGGCTTTCTGCATGCACAAGCAGTGTTTAAAGTGTTATCGATCTGCTCACACTGTGATAATTTCAAGATTAGAGTTCTTCACTTTTCTTAAAAAGGAGGACAATTGGCTATCCCTCACTTCTCTAGTTTTGCAGTTGCTGAGGAGTTGCGTGAGCAAGGGTCTTGGGGCCGGATTCCCGAAAACCTTCTTAAGAAAGAAGTTAAGAATATTTATAAGATAAATTCTAAGAACTTTGCAAGAATGTTCCTAAGTGGAATTCTTGAAATATTTTTAAGAAGTTCTCAAATATTTTCTTATAAACATCTAAACAAATTTCTTAAGAAGAAAATTAAAGGCTTTGGTGTTGTTTGATTGAAAGGCAGACCATGCTGAAGACTCGCCGAATGAAAAACTAATCTTTTTGCACTGCCTGCAGATTACCATAGATATCATAACACGCACACAGACTATTTTTGTATGACCGGCTTGACGTAAGTTAATCACTCAGCAACGTGTTTTTAATGTGCTGTGAAAATAATCTATTTAAAAGAGCCTGTCTCAAGAAGATGCAGCGGCTATTCTCATTCATTTGTTCTCCGTCTTTCTTGCGCTCTCTCTAGAGTGATTGCGTCATGTATCGTTGAGCTGCATCGCTACTTCTAGCTTGAGTGAGTGCATCATGTACAGTATATGCGCAAATGATCGATCGGTGTCACTTCAGCGTACTCGTTCACATATGGCACTAGTAGTAATATGTATTATATTAAGCTAGCTACAGTATAGTGTTATGCTTAATATTTGAAACAACCCAATAAATTAATTAAACATCTTACATTTGGGTGCGCAAAGACATCTTACATCTTACAAGACAGGTTGAAGGTTATCCTAACTTAAAATTATTTACGAACATTCTTTTTGAGAATGTGATTACTTTTTTTGTTAGATAATAAGAAGAAATTGGCATTGAAGAAGATTTCTATTCTTAAGAATGTTTCGTGAAGCCGGCCCCAGGGCATCCGATGTTAAGCTTGAGGCTATGGAGACGTATCTCTCATTGCTGGCTTGACTCCTGAAGCAGTCAAGGAGCTTTGACAAGCAAATGATTTGGCGCTTCGGGTTGGGGGTAATGAAAGGGACAACTATGGTTAAACCTCACAGATATCGTGGAAATGGATAAACTTAAGGTGTATGTTACGGCGATAGTCTTGGAAGGTTTCACAAGGCCTTCGTTTGAACTGCTTGGGTCAGCTTTGGATAGATTTCTGATGTTTAAGATGTCTTGCTGTTGGCCTTGGCATCCCTTCAGAGAATTTACAGGCATTGTTGATGAGATCATTCTATATGGATTTTGTTCCCAGTCTGATGAAGGTTATCTCGCACACAATGCTAGGTTACCTACCTAAGGTTGTTTCTACTTCATTTCTCTCTCAGGTTGTGATGTTACAGCTGTTATATACTCTGCTCTTTGAGTCGCAGGAGGTTGAGAGACTGCACAGGGTGTTACAGGTTTATGTTGACCACACAAACCAGTGGCATAAATCTGATCAGCTGTTTGCTTGTTTTGGTAGCCACAACAGTTTTATGTGTGTTAGTGTGCTTTTGGAGGACATTTGTGTGGCAGCAGTTTGGGCCTCTCTGCACACTGGATGTGGACTAGACTCTTGGTTCTAAGGTTTTATTTGTTTGAACGGATGTCTTCTATCAGTCTGTGCTGATGTTCACGGACTGAAAACTTGCATCCAAGTAGGGATGGGTCATTCATGAACGATCTGTCACGTGAAAATGAACGAAAGACTCGGAAGGTAAAGTAAATATTTATGCAAATTATGCTAATTATCTTTGGCTGTATTATAATAATTTCTTAATTCAGAATATGATCAAGATTGCTTAGGTGGATGTGTTCGGGGAATTTGGCTGTTAAAAGTATAAGATTTAAAGCCACTTGAACAAAATGACTCGAATAAAGATTTGTTCATTTTGATGAACGAGAGAAGTCAGTGAAACTTCCCATCACTACATACAAGCAAAAGCTGGCATGGTACTTATGTGGGAAACACGTTTTAATCCAGTCACCGTAATGTCATAAATTATTGCAGGTGTTAGTGTTTTTTTATTATTTTTTTCGTTTATTTTATTTTATTTTAACACATTGCTAAGTGGTTGTTAGTGTAACTAATTAAAGGGACATTTCACACGAAAAAAATGAAAATTCTGTCATTTACTCACCCTCAAGTTGTTCCAAACCTGTATGAACTGCTTTCTTCTGCTGAACACAAAAGAAGATATTTTGAAGAATATGGATAACAAAACAGTGGATGGGCCCCATTGACTTCGATAGTAGCCTTTTTTTCCCCATATTATGGAAGTCAATGGGGCCAATCAACTGATACCGACATTCTTCAAAATATCTCTTTTGTGTGTATGTGTTCAGCAGAAGAAAGAAATTCATACAGGTTTGGAACAACTTGAGGGTGAGTAAATGTTAGTCCCGTCCGAATCCGTACATGAAATCACAGACGTAGGTTGATAAGAATTGTAACTCAAACGTCGTTTGGAAAACTAGTCCCGTCGGGATCACTTGAAAATCACAAGCAGGCATGCTGAAGCAGTTTGGAAATAAACTTTGCAGAACAGTGGGTCTCCAAAAGCAGGGTTGAAGACCTCTGCTTAAGACGACATTCCTACACCGGACATCAATCTGAACCTCGCAATTAGAAAGCATATTTTGTATATACTCTATACGCAAACACTGTGTATATACACATCTAATGAAATTAAGATGCCTAAAAGCAAGTGTATGAATGAGTCAGTATTGTCTATTTCTGGAACTCCAGAGTGGAGATCAAAGCTGGCTAGCAGGGTGGATCCGGGCTGCATTAATCCACATGTATAATGCATGTCACAGTGTCTGGATGTGCTGGTAGCATATGGCCATAATGAGACGGTGGATCCCCAGAACAGCGGGAGACATAACGACAAGTTCCTCTAAGGAACAATGATGGCACTCCTCACAGCAATACCAACTACAGATGTGCAAAGCTCGCCCACAAGCGTCCTAATCGTGATCCGAGCTTACAAATGCAAAAACCCATCACTAAATGAACTGTATAAGAAACAACCACAACAAAACTACTGGTTAACACAATATCTTGTGCTCTATGGCATGACAAATCCAAATCTAGCTAGTCATTTGATGAAGAAGAATGGTCAGAATTTGAGCAACATAAAGACAGATGGAACATGGAATACATGCATGTTACGGAGCACTTAACTCAGTTGAGTTCATCTCCTGAAGCATCATTGCTAGGTCCTGCGTCAATCTTCACGTCAGGTTTTGACGTATTTCTGTGTCAGCATCTGCTAAGTAACCCTGGACATCATATTTGTTAGCTAATGTTTTCTGACTGCAGTGCTTTGCATCTGGCTTCTAAAACACTCTGATGCATTTAGTATGTTTGCATATTTCATCACTCAAATCAAAGGAACATCCAAATGCAGACTGTCCCCAACAAGCATGACATCCTTCTTGGCCTATAATCAAGAGTTGTACCATGATGAAACGATCTGAAACTGCAGGTTTGCAGAGAAAGAAATATCAAAATATTGACCTTTTAATTGTTAAATAAATTCATTAAGGCACATTTTTTTAATATTTAATCTCTGAGACAAAATGTCAGTGAGTGTGAGGAAATCAGTGGAGTGCAGCTTTTATTTCAAACAACATTTCAGAAATGATTTGCACAAAGTGGAAAAAAACAGCCCGAGGCCATCTCCACATCCAGTTAAAGCCAACAAAACGTTGACATTATTTTTAAATGGCACCAAATTTTTTTTTTTATTATTAGAACAAACCTTTAAATTGATACTAAATAACAGATTCTGCTTTAAACTTAAAAAATACGAAGAAAAAAAATACATACTTCAGACACAGTATAAGTTTAGACTGCAGCAATGTCTCATGCAGCTTGGACACGTATGAATTTCTCTGCTGGCTTTAGCTGGTTAATGTTGGTTAGTACTGGTTTGGTTCTGATATAGCTAGTGGATCAGCAAAACCATGCTCTTCAAAAGTAAAACTGCATGAGCAAGTGAAACAACAGTTAGTAACGCCTGGTCGATGATGTAGCCTAACTTTAAATGATAAAACAGTCTTTTTTTCTCATTTGACAGCCATTTAAATGTGATAAAATGCTGCAACATTAAGTAGAAATATTTTATTATATTAAATTAGGCGGTCTAGATAGACTTGTATTATTCCCTGTATGTGGTCTCACATCACAGCTCAGTCATTTGGAACAGTGCACATTTGTCGTGCCATCAGCCAGTCAGTGTTGTCATTATGTAATTTTCCTGCAGTAATTAGTCACATGCATTTATGGTTTAAATGACTGGCTTTAAAAATATTAATTCTAGAACTAAGGGTTTCACTTTATTTTGATGGTCTTTTTAACATAAGTATAGGTGTTAGAGTATTAGTAGACTGGTAGGGTTAAGGTTAGAATGAGTTGACATGTAGCTGAAAAGGTACTTATATAGTCAGTAGAATGTCAGTTGGAAGACCATCACAATAAAGAGTTAGCAGATATTAAACAGTCTACTTATACTCTACTGAGAATTAGTTTACGTGTAGTAGCAAAGTTACTTATAGTCAACAGGGACCATCAAAATAAAGCTTTAACTGCCCGAGAGCAAAGATGGCAGCAAGCAGGTTGTATGAGCAAGCTGAGCAACAACAATGAACAATAGATGGCTCTATCCAGGTATTGTAGGCTTGTTAAAAACCTTGATCAGCTTATTTTCATGCATATTAATCAGGTGACATAACTTTTGCCCAGCAGTCTTATTTGACTTGTTGAAAGGCAATTAAAGGGATAGTTCACTTTGAAATTAAATTTTGGTATGTTTTAGCTTACCTCAAGGGCATCCAAGATGTAGGTGTCTTTTTTTCCGCAGTAGTTTCAATTTTGATATTTTTAGGTCAAACCGTTCTTGTCTGTCAGTCATATAATGCAGGTCTATGGTCATGATCCAAATGAGTCATGAGTCCAAATTAAAACAATTCCCCATCGTCCAAATTAATTATTTATATCATATTTATATAGTTTTTACCTCTTATACACAGCCACGTCCAAGTGATCTGAGGGCGCGCGCGCATCCTGGTGTGTGACGTGTACGCAGACTGGTGCATAGATATTGCATATTACACATATTACACTAGATGTACACTAGATGTTCATTGGAACGAATGTCTTTAAGGCGACATCTAGTATATATATCTATGCACCAGTCTGCGTACACGTCACACACCAGGATGCGCGCGCGCCCTCAGATCACTTGGACGTGGCTGTGTATAAGAGGTAAAAACGATATAAATACTGTTCGTTTTCTCACACAAACCGCTCGTTTCGTGTCTTAGGCCATCAATGTGCACTTACGATGGAGAATTGTTTAATTTGGACGATGGGGAATTGTTTTAATTTGGACTCTGTGCATGCTCTTTGAGACCGTGACCATAGACCTGCATTATATGACTGACAGACAAGAACGGTTTGACCTAAAAATAGCAAAATTTAAACAACTGCGGAAAAAAAGACACCTACATCTTGGATGCCCTTGAGGTAAGCTAAAACCAACGCTATCTCACGACCAATTCGTACGAATTCGTACGAATGATAAAAAGTTGGCTAATTCGTACTAATTCGTACGACCTCACTCGTACGAATTTGTACGATTTGTCTAAACCCACGTGATGGGTAGGTTTAGGGGCGGGGTCAGGGGTAGGTCATTCGTATGAATTCATACGAATTGGCCAATTCGTAAAATATGTACGATTTTGCAAAAAACGTACTAATTCGTACGAGTCAGGTCGTATGAATTCGTACGAATAAGCCACCTCGTAGAATTTGTACGTTTTCCCGTGAGATCGGGCTCGCTAAAACATACCAAAATTTAATTTCAAAGTGAACTATCCCTTTAAATGAGTCCTAGCCATAGTAGAATTACTTCTTTAAATTTGTTCAGTCTACTGCCAATGCAACTGGCTGACAGATATTTGTGACTGGCTAAAAACAATTAAATAAATAAAAATTGCACTGTGTGCAGGCACAATGGCACTTTTAAAATATAATGATTAATTTCACAAAAGTGTAGGGGTGTGGGAATTTCCTACTTACAAACATTAAGACGCTTAAAAAAAAATTCATAAAATCATCTGTGGAAACAAAATGTCAACGCTACCATTAGCTTAGCAGGTTTATTTGTCAACAAGTAAGTTTACTATCAACCAAATTGTAGTGGATAAATTATGATGTGTAGGGTAGGCAGTTTCGGAGAGGCTAGCAATAGCAAGCTAGCACTAAAAGCATCAGATCCCACCCTCCCTTCAGAGCGTCTCCAAAGCCATGCCTCACGCCTAAAACACATGGACGCAAATAGCAGAGTCTGCAAAGTGTCACGAGAGAAAGCACAGAACATTAGAATAATAATGAACATAAAAAACTTACAGAGCTCTTACTTGTACCACCTGACTGCTGCAGATTCATTTTGACATTGATAGAGTTGACATAGAAACACAAAAATCTGAGTCTGAGGATGTGAACAGCTCTGTGTAGAACGTCATGGGTTGCCATTTCATAATTACGGTCACGTCATGGCGTGAACGCCTCATAAGCTCATGTTTTGGTTCAGGAGAAACAGTATAAGGTGGCTGCTGTTTGTTTGCAGCGCTCTGTGACTGTCTGGCTGTGTCCGAAATTGCATGCTCTCATGAGAAGGTACTTATTTTGAATAATTACTTCAAGACCACTAAAAAAGTATGTTCCATATAGTATGAATGTGTGTAGTATGAATGTAACATTCTACATTCACCTTGTTGTCATTCACTGCCATTAAAAAATTCTCTCCCGTGGCCTCATGGGATAGTAAAGTGTCCATTGTATGCACACTTCAGGATCTCACCGGAAGTAGTAGGTCATCTGGGTACTTTTTGCCTACTCTTTTATGAGTTCTGTGAATTTGGACATACTATTTTTGTCACATACTGTTTTTTACTAAATATTAAGGAAGTATGCAATTCCGGATGCAGTCTCTGTCTACAACTCTGCATAGCCTATTACAGAATGTGCTGATGATATGTGATGTCCGCGCGAGCAGGGTGAGTGGACCCTTACGAAAAAGAAGTATACTTCAAGTTCATTTTATGAAGTATACTTAAGTAATGTTCAAGTATATTTTAAGTATACTTTATGTAGTAAGTATACTAATATCAATGTGTACTTGTAGTAAACTTGTAAGTGTACTATTTCAATACAGCTTGGGACTAAATTGGCCCACTTTTAGTATATAAAAGTATGCATTTAAGTGTACTATAAGTGTAACAGTAGTAAACTTTAAGTACACAACAAGGTTTCACATTTGTAATGCATCTGTAATACAAGTGAACTTATAAGTATACTAGCAGTTTACTATTTTAATACAAGTAGTGCATTTTTTTGTTTATGAAAGTTTACTCTCAGTAAACTACTAGTTTAGTAGTTTAAACTACAAGTATACTTGTAATTTTTAAGTGAACATAACATTATTCTTGTAGTTTACTATTTATATAATATTTTTGTACTCAAACTACTATGTTCAAATGTTTTTTTTATACTTGAAAAATACCTTTAAATGTACTTTAATTTTAAAAACATTTTATTAGCTTCATGCCTACCTTTTTTTATCAAAACTTGAATGTCGGTAACTCATAAAGAAAGGAAACATTAAACGAAAAAGTTGAGAAAATCACATTTTCGTCAAAGAATGATGCCTTGATCAGATTGAGAACGAAGATGGAGTAGATTGAGTCTGACACCCCCAAAGCTTCACAGCCGTTTTCTCTTCATGGGTTCGACACTTCAATTGTAATATTAAGCAGTTTTGATTTACACACTGTTTAATGTTTGATGATCATGTTATTTTACATTTAAGTGAGCAATCTTCTATCACTTGTTTCAGCTTCTTCTTCTCCCGTGTTTGATCCAGAGATTCTGTACTAGAAGATGTGTCATAGTGCCCCCTACCGTATAACAGTGAAAACATGGATAGCTGGAATATTCAGTCAATGGTGGGGAAAGAGTAAAGTAGAATTAAAGTAAATTCCTATGCACACTACCACTGAACTAGCCTACACAAAAATTCAGATAGAATTAGAAACAGTTAGAAATATATCTGTTTTATATCAATAATCTAATCAATATTTTCAAACAATGTAAGTTTCATAAGACTGTATATGAAAAACTATGTGAAAATAAAAGTATATTTAAAAGGCTACTTGATCAAAAGAGTTAACACAACTACAAGCCAAGTATACTTTGAATACTTAATTATATTTTTTAGTATACCTCGATCAAAAGATTGAGTACAAGTACAGGCCAAATATACTTGGACTTTTCTCTCAGTATAAGTCAAGTACACTTAAGTGTAATTTTAAGTATATTTCTGAGAAGTATTTAAAATTTAGACTGAAAGTATACTTTCATATTTTTAGTTTAAAAGAAGTATACTAATAGAACACTTGAATAAATTTATTTTTCGTAAAGGGAGGTATGGAAATATATATGCCGGCACGCAGATATAGGACATCATATCATTGCATTCAGATCGCATGCAATGATTTGACATTTTTTGGTCCTGAGACTTCCACAGAAGTAAAATATGTACATATTTTAATATTTAGACAACTTCTATTATTGCTATTAGGATGTGAAGAGAGTTTCAACCAGTAGTTTGTTCTTTGAGTGCATGATTGGAAATATAATTATTTATTGGTTTAAACACCTGTTTCTCCAAACAATTTATGCTTTATTACATTATGAATTTTACAAATTGGTGCATTTGCTCAAAAGTGAATGTTTATTAGTAACTGTGTACATCTATCTGCCACCATGTTCATGCGATGTCAATAGCATCTTGTTGAAATCAGAGTTGACTCCAAGTTTCCACATTGAAAGTTTGACTTCAAGTTGTGTTCCATTGCAGTTTTCCAGGTAGAAATGTGGATATTCTGACATTCTGAGTAATGAGTTTTACTTATAATAGCTGCTATGGACCTGCTTGCATAGTTTGTAATGGGACTAGGTTCTGCTCTTTTGGCGAGTAGTGTGAGAACAGCAAGAGACAAGGGACAGGCCTGAATAATTCTTGGCACATAGTACCTCAGTGCAGCTAAATTACCAATTACAGTCAACAACTTCAATCCATTCCCCAAGAGCTCACTGCACCTTACTCACTAACAGCCTGGCTTTAAATAATGCATTCATTTAGCTGATGTTTGCAAATTTTGTGGGTTGCTATAAAAGGATTAAGACTTACACAGTATAAATATTTTCATATATCCTCTTTTTTTCCACCAAATACTTGTGTGTCTGTACCTATATGTGTAAATTCAAATTTAAAGATGTGTATAATTTTAAAATGTAGTTTCATTTTTCCAATTTCTCATCCTTCAGTGTCATTTTCTGGCTTAGCTAATCCCAGAGGTAAAAAAAAAAAAAAAAAAATGCTCAGTAGTTACTTTTCCTAAGCTCAGGAGACTTATGCCAAGTTCACACTGCACAATTTTCAAACCCTTCAGATCACTGTTCTTTTCACACTGCACGACTATCTGGGGCAGGGGTGTCAGACGGGGTGATAGTGGAACTGGGGTGCGGGGGGTGGGTGTATGGGGGGGATATATCAATATATCTTCACAAAGATATATTGATATATATTGTGGTGTTGTGAGGGGCCCACCCTTTGGTTCTGTGACCGTGGCCCAACATTTGGTGCTACGCCCCTGATCTGGGGTAACCCTTAGTTGTTGGCTGTGTGCACACTGCACGGTGGATCGGCAACAGGGGGTTTCACATTGCATGACTTTACAGTAAGAATCGCCGACAACTCTGTCTGGTCCGCAAACTACTCGAGAAGTCATAAGGAAATAATGCAAGATCATGCTTGCGTGAGACCGGAGTTCTCGCGCAAGACTGGAATTGTTATTAAAAATTATAGCCCGCAAGAAGCTTGCGATCTAAATTGTCTGTGCGCTGAAAAGGAGAAAAAGAAAAAAAAAGATTATAAAGGAGGAAAGGATTGGTGAGACGTGGAAAGCAAAGATTGTGTGCTCTGCAAAGAAAGTTGGAGGCAAATAAATCATTTTGCAATCAATGTGCTGCTGTTGCGGCTGGTTAAGCAAATGTTTGTGCTTTGTTTCTGTTTGATATAATTGTAAATGTATCTATTAAAATAGAGTGGTGCAGGTATGACGTCACTTTGTATGCCAACCGGAAGTTAGCATCACGCTGGTTCCCTCTACAAAAACCCAATAGGATTTGGATTATCGCTAAAAACAAGCTCTGTGATCAACAAAAATGTATGATGCTTGCACGTTTTGTCCATAAAGATAATTATCCTAAATGCCTAAATACCCTAAGCCTAAATGCAGTCGCCAGAAGTAAAAATCTAAAGGTAGGCTATAACCGAACTACACCACGGTCCCACAAATTCAACCATCACCATAAGCTTTAAGCTAAAAACATTTTACCAGAACATTTGAGTTAGAATTTTTTGTAAACACAATTATAACCATAACGATACTGTAAAAGCTTACCTTTACTTTGCCTCTAGTCCCATTTAGCAACTTGGTAGCAGCCGCCTTTTTCAAGACACGTTACAGCTTAAAAAAAATCATGAGTGGGGTAATATTGATGTATTTTATGTCGTAGAATGAAACGTGAAAGTGTCTTGAGCTTGTGTTCACCACATACCTTATTTCAGCCATTTAACCAAAACCCCATTGACTTCGGGACGATGGAACCGAATGCTAACTCACTTCAACATTTTGACCTACAAAGAGGCCTATTCTAAGAGTGATTTTGAATCACTCTTAGAATAGCATATTTGACAATTCACAGTGCGTGGTTGTTACTCGTGTGAACGAGTACCGATTTGCCTCCGATTTCGAGCATTTGTTGGCGATTTCGTAAAAACCTTTCATCTAGTGAAAATTGGGCCTAAAATCGTGCAGTGTGAACTCGGCATAGTTGTGATACTCATATACAGTATCTCTCATTGTTGTATCAATAGCTTTTAGAGTTGGGGTACTCGAACTCGGACTCGAGTCCAATTTTGAATAACTTCACGCACTCGGGTGAATTTGTACTCGGACTTGTCACGGACTCTGACATTTTAGACTCGGAAAATTTGCGAGTACAGTCGAGTCCGGGCACTGGAGGACACAATATTTTATTATTCAAAAACGAAACGAAGCTAACTTTAGTGTTGTTTCAGAGTTGAGCATTGTAGCCAATCACAGACATGTATATTACGCGCATGAACGCAGTGGCAAATCAGAGGCGTTTTAGTCATCACCATGCGGAGAATTCACTCAAAATGTTCAGAATCAGCGCGAGCTTTATCCTTTCGCAAAAATCTCCTTATAAACAACAAAGTCTAGACGCGATGTAAGAGATTCACTGTGCAGTGCGGACGACTTCAGTGTTTATGATGGGAGTTTCAGTGAGAGTGCAGAACGCGGTAAGTAGCCTAAGTGATGGCTTAAAGGGAGCGGAGCGCTATTGACGATCTAAATAATAGTTTTGTTTTTCATGCTTCTAGAGGACCAGTGGTTACATTCACACTGTAAAGTTTGAGGAGTGATAACAGCATTTAAATGTGCGAGTGAACCCGCTAAATTATAGTCCTGTGAGTCATGAACGGTCAATTGCGATGATTTGACATAGTAACCATAGCAACATGAGACCGTGATAACCATTGCAACATTTTGGAGTCTAATAATGTTATGATTTTTGTTACATTATACTTTAGTAATAAGTTTACATACACCTTGCAGAACCTCTAAAATGTTATTTTATTTATTTTTTTAATACAGATCATTAAAAACGTTTTATTTTTATTTTTATACTGCCCTGAAAAAGCTTTTTCACATTACAGATGTTTAAGTAGCCTAGGCTATAGCCTAGTCCACAAGACAAAATACAAACACAAATTACAAGACAAATTACATAAGCTTAATTTTTAATACTGATTTTTAAAACAATACTTTTTTGTAATGGCTGTTCATGAATCCCTTTGTCCCGAACAGTTAAACTGCCCAATGGTCTTCAGAAAAATCCTCCATCTCCTGCACATTCTTTGCTTTTCCAGCATCTTCTGCATATTTGACTCTTTACTAGCAGTGATTGTATGATTTTGAGATCCATCTTTTCACACTGGGATTCATACACAACTACTGGTATTACAAACACTGGAAACATTCAGTGATGCACAAGAAGGAAACATCCATTCCTTGCGTTTTTGAGCCAGGGCGTGTAAATTGTTCATATTTTGTTTAAAAAATCATTAATTAATTTAATACTGCCCTTCAGAGGCTAAATACGATATTAACATAAAAGAAAATAAGAAAAATGTACATATCACTATCTTCTTGATCAAACGTTTACCCCTGGCTCTTAATGCATCGTGTTGCATATTCTTGAGCATTACCTTGCAGATTCTGAATAATGTGACCAATCATAAAGCAAATATCCACCATTTTTGTCTGACAAACAAACCAAATCAAAACCAAAAGGTGTGTATTGACATCTTTTTGCATTTCTAATGTTCATTCATGTTTAAATCGTGCTATAACTAAAATAGATGATCAGTTCACATGCTGCTTGAACTAAGGCGCTATACAGTAAAGCGCCACAAAATGGTATTTATTGTTTGAATTTCACAAAATTACTCAATTTTAAAGCTGAGACTTTATTTTATACCAAAAGGACCCTGCTCTGTCTATAAAAATAAATTTTTCACTGTGTGGATTGAGAGCAGAATGGCTTGTCAGACGTAGCAACAGTAACTAAGAGGGGTGGGTCTTTGTGAAAGGTCAATTTCAAATCATTGAAATCTTTGTGGACTCGGCCGGACTCGACTCGGACTCGGATGTTAAGGACTCGGACTCAAGTAGCTTTATAGCTTTTCAGATGTTTCTCCTAAAATTTCTGAGGAAAAATAAAAATAAACTCAAATGAGACATGAGAAATATTTGAGAGCAAATATTTGAGAGTCAAAACTGAGAATGTGGTAGAAGAAACCATATTTTAACAAATCGACTAGATGCATTGTCAAACGATCGTTTCAACTTAAGTGGTGGAGAAGGTCACGTTAGCTAGAAGGAGCGAGTGAGCTATCTGTAAGCAACCAAACTACCTAGTTAGCTCCTGAATTATGTGTTGTTTATGAAATATAGGCTAAATTATAATTCTACCTGACAAAGATGTTTGACATAGACATAACTGCAACACCGCAGATGAGTAGCCAGGGCCGGAGTGGGGCCACTTTTCAGCCCGGGAGTTTCAGGCCCAAGACCGGCCCACTTTTTCCATGGTGGAATTCCAAATTAGCACTTTTTCCAAATTGGATAAATGAAGCAACAGTTCAGCTCTTACTATTGTGTAGTTTGTATTTATACCATGGTTCATCAAATAATGTAAAGGTTAAATAATAATTCACTTAGACTTTATAAGAAGCAATTGCAACTTTATTTCACACAATTCTGACTTTATATCTTGCAATTCTGACTTTATAACAAGCAATTGCGACTTTATTTCACGCAATTCTGACTTTATATCTCGCAATTCTGACTTTATAACACGCAATTGCGACTTTATTTCACGCAATTCTGACTTTATATCTCGCAATTCTGAGAAATAAAGTCGCTATTATCTTTTAAAATGTTTTATTCTGTGGCGGAAACAAGCTTCCATACCTCCTGGCCTCTACCTTCCATCCATCCTCCCTGACGCGTTAAGGTAGGGCCGGCCCAGCTATCGGTAGGCGCCGGCGGTGCCGCGGCCCGCGGTAGCCTTCTAGCCTACCTGAGAAAACGTTTTGGAAAAGACGGGCTATGGACCCAACCAATTCTATAGGAGGGAAGGGGAGAACTCCCTCACATGGTACAACCCATACAGAGGCTGCGCGCTGCGGTGTCAGAATGCGGAACGTGTGTAGCCTAATTTAACTAACGTGACAAATGTGAAAAAATAAAAATAAAATCCTCGACCGGCCCAAAAGTGAAGCGGCTCACCGGGAATTCTCCCGATTCTCCCGATTCACCACCCCGGGCCTGTGAGTAGCTGAGCGATCTATACATCAAGCCAACATGCAAACTATCGCAAATCAAAGTGAAAGTAAGTTGCAGATGCTTAACACACAATCATCTTCATTAAAAGTAAAGAAACAAAATGATCTTACCAGTGCTGTTGCCGCTCTCTCTTATTGCAGGCTTTGATTTTGAAATTAGCTGATGATTAATAAAATGCAGCTCATATCGGTTGCTTTCGGTGACGTGAACTCCATTAAATCTGCAAATAGCGCGGGAATTGAAGATCGGATTTATATCCATTTTGCGAAAATACGTTTATGTGAGGTGTAAATGGAATCATAGATAAAAATCAACCATGCCTGTTGACAGTTCTGTTCTGTGGGAAGGCTATAAAAAGAGCTCACATCCCGTGCACAGCCTGGAACATAACATTTATATCCATGATCTGCCATTTTCGCCATTGTCCTTGCTTGCTTTTTCACAATATCTACAGAACTTCTGATGATTCGGCTGTGCAGGTCCACTTTTATACTGCTGGCCTAGAACATGGGCTGGTATGCAAATTTGGGGGGCGTAGGCTATATTAATGATCCCGACTGTAATGTCACAGTCAGTGTTATGTTGGGATTCGTCCGTTTTTCAATGTTGTTTTGCAAAACCGGAATTTACATATGAAGGAGGAAACAATGGTGTTTGAGGCTCACATGTATGTAATTTCCATGTACAGAACTCTTATTATTCAACTATGCCAAGGTAAATACAGTTTTCCATGCTATGGCAACTTTAATATTCTGAAATGTATAATGGTATTTAGGCTAAATGATAGTTTATCTTAAGAAATTTTAGGAGAAACATCTGAGACACTGTTGTTATTAAAATGAGAAAGTCTCTTAAGCTTAAAAAGAGAAACCTCTGAGTAATAAAGTATTCCTATAATGGAGTCTTGAAAGAGATTGCAGCAAGACAATAAATAGATCTTCCATTTTTTGTCTGAGAACTGAAGTATGATTATTTTGCACGCTCCTGCGTACAAATGACATAGGCTGCAAAACAGCCAATCAGAGCAGTGTTCAACATTATTATTCATGACCCTTCCAAATAAGGTAATAACAACCCATTTCATTCTAGGGTCCATTGTAAATGGACATGTAAAACGTATCTAGAGAATTTTTGCCCTTACCTAAGCCACATACCTACTATGTAGACATCAGAGAACAATTTAAAATATTGTATTAATGCATTCTATGGCACCTTTAAGGATTACTAGATTAAATTTATATTCAGTGCCCGGCATTGTATATGCAGCACATTTTCCAAACACACTAGCACAGTGGTTCTCAAACCTGTCCTGGAGTACTACCAGCCTTGCACAGTTTGTTTGTCTCCCTCATCTATCACACCTGGTTCAACTCATGAGTTCATTAGTAGAGACTGCAAGACTTGAAATGGGTGCGTCAGAGATAGGGAGACATACGAACTGTGCAGGTCTGCTGGTACTCCAGGACAGGTTTGAGCACTGCACTGGAAAGATGTGTAAGATGTTTAGTATAAGATAGTGGTTCCCAACCATGTTCCTGGGTGCCCCCCAACACTGCACATTTTGCATGTCTCCTTTATCTGACACACCGATTTCAGATCTTTGAGTCACCACTCGAGAAAAATATGAGCACATTGTGTGATGTTGCTGAGATCTCTTCTAAACTTTAGAGGAGACAAAAGTGAGCAATCCAGAGTCTCTAGCTAAGGAGAAAAATATGAGCACAGTGTGTGATGTTGTTGAGATCGCTTCTAAACTTTAAAGGAGAAACATATCAGAAATCCAGACTGAGTCTCTAGCTAAGGAGAAAAATATGAGCACAGTGTGGGATGAGAGCTCTTCTAAAACATTAAAGGAGTCGGTTGTGAGAGTGTTGTGAGTTTTTTGTTTTAGGAGACACGTGTGAGAAGCAGGAGACTCAAGCAAAAGTCTCCACTTGATGTTAAAGTAACCTCAGGAGAAACATTTGAGATGTTAAAGAGATCTAATTCTTTATTTTTCTTTCCTCTGGGATGGCATTAGTTTGGACAATGTGGGTGGGACAATAAGTGCAGCTTTAATAGTAACTAGCTTGTATATTATAACAATCTAAAACATGTTTAAATAAAAAAAAAAAAAAAAAAAAACGTATATCCTTATGTAGCCAAAAGCAGTGAATTCCAAATAAAGTAAGAAGAGTTCAACTGATTCTCATTGGGGTGCCGATGACCTTGGTGGGGGTTTATTTTGCAACCGGCTGACTGGGACAAAAGTCAATTATACAGTTAAGCACTCTTTATACAAAATATTTGAGTGCACTCTACCATGATTGACCAATCAGAATCAAGTATTCCAGAGAGTGGTGTACTAAGCAGAGTGAATTGTATGTGTTTGAGGGTTGAGTCCGTGTTAGTTGTTGTTTGTTACGTGTGTTGAGTGTGTGTGGAGCTCTGGTTAATGAGGCTGTACGGTGGATAATGGAGTCGGCCTGCTGTTGTTCTGCAGTTGTAAGAGCTCAGTCCGACCCCGTCCCGCCTTACATCTCCTCTCCTTTCATCAGCAGGAATGCCTCTGTTTGCTAAACGAGAGTCTGATTAGTTCCTACAGACTGAGAGCGTTTCTTCATCGCTCTGTTCTCCTCCCTCTCTGAGCCGCTCCATTCTGTCTGTCACCGCTTTTGTTCGCTTGTGGGAAACAGAGTTCTCTAAGCCTTTATTCAGAACAGAGCTGGAACCCAATCAAACACAGAGAGAGGAGAGAGAGAGAGAGAGAGAGAAAGAGAGAGAATCGCTGGTCTGTTGACTGGCATGTGAAACAGTAAAGTGTGGAGTCTCCAGGCACATTATAACTGAGAGGAAAAACCAATCACCTCTTTAAGATCAATTTTTTTCTCCTAGATCTAATCTAAGAGTAAATTGAGAGTTTTGCTTAAGTTTTCTGGTGCATTTTTTTCTGAAAATAAGACCCAAACAATCTTACTGGGGCCTCCACCTCCACCTGGCCTCCAAGTCCATAATAATCCTTGCACACTGAGTCTGAAATTTTCTTATGCGTCTTTTCCTATTTGAAAATACCTTGCTCACTGAGTCCGATCCGTATTAATTAATCTTTTGCAAAAAATATTCGCAAAACAATACAAAATGGAGTCTTCAAGCAGTGAGGATGATTTTGTTTCTTAAAAAAGAAAAAGAAAGAGGAAATATTGGGTCCATCCAATCCTGAGATTGCGTAGAGAGGAAGGAGAGGTCCACCACCTTATCAAGGAGCTGCGGGATTATCCCGAGCGATTCAAAGTTTACTTCAGGATGTCAGTGGCTCCGTTTGATGCTTTGCTTTATATTTTTATTATGCTTTTGTCGTTATATTCTGTCTCTTTGTATTCAGCACTTTTGTCATACAGTGCTTAGTGCTGCGAGACGAATTGGATCAACTTGTCAGACGCCATTCTGGATTTTGGCGTTTGCTTGTACTGTGGCTCTGAATTGTCAAAACACCTCTCAAAATGCTTGCTACGGATGCGAAAAACACAGAAAATTTAACCCGATACAATTTTTTTTATGACGGACGAAAGTTTCGGAGGCAGTGTGTAAACGTAATTGAGGTCATATTTATTTTTTAATGTGCGAAAATTTCAGACAAGGATTAAGATTCTGCTCCACATTCATATTAACTGTATAACTCTGTACTCTTACAGTATGTAGACAATTTGCTTCTATTTTAATTAACACTAAGTAATTTTAGGAGGAACATCTGAGAAGAAGTTGATACTTGCCTGAAACAAACTTGAGAAAATTTTGTGATTTGACACAAAATGATTTGAAGTGTGATCTGAAACAGCAACCTATTATAAATTTCTACAAAGCCCTCCCCCTTTGTGTGTATTATACTATTATATCATTATATATAGGCTAATGTAACACATTTTACGATCTTTAAATCCATTTAGACAAATAGAATCTTGACAATTTTAGACCTTTCACTGTAAAATCGCTTAAAAAAGGACCCCCAAATAAAAAAGATCACTTGTGAGGGACTCCACCATAAAATATGAAGAAAGATTTGTGCAATAAAGAAGTGTGTAATAAGGCTTAAAACATCTTATAAATGTTGTTTGGCCCACAAGCAGTGCAAAAAAAAAAAAAAAAAGGTACAAAATAACTTTGGCTATAGATGGAAAATCTGCATAAAATCTAGTTCACCTAGAAATGAGAACTCTATCATTATTTAGTCACTTTCGCGGTATGCATTTCTTTCTTCTATGGAACACGCACAATTTTTATTTTTTTTTTGTAAACAAAAATGTTCAAACATGTGGGCCCAATATTGTTGTGGAGCTGATTGACTTCAATTATAAAAAAATACAGCTGAAATATTCTTCAACATTCTCGTGAGGTAAACCTAAACCGAAATAAAGGAATATACCAGGGCAAAAAAGTGAAAAAAAGTTGCGTGATGGATGCATGGATGGAAAAGATGGATAAAATGACTGGTGTGTAATATGCCTATGACATGAATGCATGATGCCAGGGTCCAGTAGAGGGTCACAGCTGTGTCCTTTCATCAGAATACCCTCCAAACAAGAGAAAGGACTTCTCCAATGGGAGCCAAACTACCCAACGATCAACACCACAGATTAGTGTGTGTGCTGTGTTTGGTTAAATTCAGCCTCATCTTTCATAAACCATGCTTTTATCAAGTTCAACCTGAACCTGTATATAATTGTGAAGAGCTCGGAGTCCAGCGTCCTGCACACAACAGAGCTCTTAGGGCTGTTTGCGGCTGGTACTCGCTTCAGCTGGAACAGGGGGTGAAAGCCTGGCACGGCTGCCCTCTTCTTTCTCTCACAGGCTATACCCGGCAGGACGCCAGCCTGTGCTAGTGAGGCCACTTGTCTTTTAACAGAAAAGAAGGTTCTCTATCTTCTCCATCATCTGGCAGGGTCAGGCCTCATAGAGGGAACAATGACCGCATACATCCAACCGCAGAAAGCAAACATAGACCGTGCCGGGCAGCGGACACACTTACAAACCATCCCTCATCCAGCTCTTTGTGTGTGCGAGTCCAGCCCGGTGTGGTTGTTGGGATGCCAAAAGGTTTGGATTTTCCCAGGATTGCTGTGCGGTTCGGTGTGAGAGTTTGTGGGCAGGAAGGAATCTGCTCTTTTTTTAGTGGCACTCAAAAGAAAAACTGTGAAATCGGCTCTGAACTGCAGCGAAGGACAAACAGAAGAGCAGTGGAGACAAACCCAACCCGACTTGACCCAACTTACTGGAGGCTTTTCAGAACTCTCTGCAGTGAAGAATGACATCACTGTCCCAAACAGCAAACACAAAGGCGCAGAAAAAAATGCTCACAACATCACGACCTGAATGTACACGCTGAATTTAGACCAGGCCTCCCTAATCCGCTGGTTTCCTCTAGTCCTCCTGCTCCAAATAAGTTTTTTTGCACATCCTCATGATCAGCCTGAGGAACTTCTCAGAAGAACTTGTTCCCTCTTTCGGTTGCCATGCAACAGCATTTAGAGTAGGTGCCATTTGCGAGGATAAATATGGATTTTCCATTTTCCAAGTACTGCCATATTCATACACAATGTACTAAGGTACTTTAAAGAATAACATGGTACTACCATGGTATGTGTCCAAAAACCATGGTAATACTGTAGTACTTTTTGTTTGTCATTATGTCTACTCTAAGATACTAATAAGCACCTTGTACTGCCTGAGTGACAAGAGATTTTTGCATGTTTTTTCTGACAGTGAAGGGTGTTGTGGGTGGCCACCGGAGTGTTGCTATATGGTTTTTCTGTGTTTTTTAGCACATTGCTATGCGGTTACTAGGGTGTTCTGGGTGGTTGCTAGGTTGTCCTAGATGGTTATTAGATGATTTGCCAAAGTCAAAAGTTGGGGGGACCAAGTCTTTATGATATCAATACATGACTCAGGTTCTTCCTCCAATGTAAGTCTACAAGATTTTTTCATCTGTTTTATGGTCAGTCAGGCGAAAATTGCAAGTAATAGCATCTCTCCTCAACAAGCAGCAAGATTTCAGGTATCATTCATTTCTGTAGCACAAATGGTGCAAAACCAGTTATGTGTCAAAAGTTTCTTACAATTGAGGTTTGTTCAAATCCATAATCCTCGCAACTGTAAAAGTGATACTTACTAGCACCACTACAGAATGTGAAAAGGATAGAGTATTAAGTTACAGGCTGTCAGACTGAACAAAAAGTTTGATATGATGTAGCCGACGGTCAAAGATGACACATACAGAAATATAAAAGCAGCAAACAGCAGCAGTTCAGTAATGGATGCCAAAAGGCTTCAGGCAAACAGATTATCTAGCCAACAGTTTCCTTAAAAGAGCCCCTACTCAACACTCTACTGAAGTAAACTAAACTGATGCTTTCTCCATGTGCTGCACCACACACGCACACACTTTAATGTCAAACACACAGAGCGGTAATCAATCCTGCTACCAGTGTGAAAGCAGACGTATTTCTCAGATCAGCTCTTCTGCTACGCTGCTAACTCTAAATTACGGCTTTGACTTCACAGCCCAGCATGAAGCCTTCCCTCTAAAACTCACTCGCATGCTGTCTGATGAGATAAACACCACAATAACGACCGCGATCAATGCAAACCAGCCTTTGTGCTTTATTTCAAGTGAACATGAAATCAAAGTGGACCCTTTTTACTTTCATAATACATTGTTCATTGTTCATCTGTGGAAATGATGAAATTTTCTTATAGAATGATCATTTTTATCAAGCTTGTATATTTAAGTTCAGTAATTTCACTTGAGTGACAATTAATAGGTAATCTTCATTGCCATTTAAGTGAAACTATCGAATTTAAATATACGAGCTTGATAAAAATGATCATTCTATAAGAAAAGTCAGATAGCATTTAGAGGCTTTTGCATCTGAACTCTTCATATATATATATATATATATATATATATATATGTGTATATGTATATATGTATATGTATATATATGTATATATATATATATATATATCCTTTTTCTCTCAGCAAATATTTGGGTGGCTGTTTTTTTTTAAATAAATAAATTGTGAGATATAAATAAAATAACACAAAGTCACAATGTGAGATATAAAGCAACGTTAAGTTCAGAATTAGAAAATATAAAAAAGTTTCATTTCTTAAAGTATATGAGGCAGAAAAAAAGAAAGGCATGTTTGCAAATATATTTTTGTTTAGACTTTTTTAAAGGCTTTTATTTTGAAAGTTTTTATTTTGTGATGTGTGCAAACCCGTATATGATTGTTCTTTTTCTGTTCCTTTTGACAGAGAGAGTTATGAGACTGTGTCATATTTAGCAGCATATACACTCTGTGGTCAAAACTTATTTTTAGTGTGAATGTGGGCAGCATTCAAGGTTCAGAGAATGTTAGCTTTCTGAATGCCAGCGTGTGTGTTTGTGTGATACAGTTTAAACTCATCAATCTACTCTTTTCCTTCCTCTGAAATGTCTTTGAACTGATCAGAGGAACGGAACACTTAAAGTTAGTTCATCTCGTGTTTTTCTCTCTGCGGGTCTTATCTGCGGCGCTGTACTTGAGCTGAAGGCATTAAGAAGCTTTACGCTCCACACAGTCTGACCGCAAAAGGTCAGTTTTGCAAATTGGGTTCATTAATCTTTAATAGTACAGCAACTCTACAGAACCTCTTCATCCATGCCTGCAGATTAAAATGAATCACATGCTCGGAAAGATTAGTCTGTTGAGAATTTTCTTGGATAGGATGAAAACTGTCCAGAGTCTGGAACCTTTGGGCTTACTTGAAGAAGAAAAAAATACCTGACTGACACTTTTCTGTTATCTGTTTGAGCTACAGGGTGGGATAGAGGATGCTGCCATTTCTCTGCTGTGAAATTACAATTATTACCACAGTATATACTGTAGTCTTAGCCCTGTTTTTCTTCAGATGGACTGTTTGACAGCTCTTGTCTCTTTTTTGGACAGGACTGTGAAAAGCTGACACTCAACAGCAATGTCCTCTTTCATGCCCCACTGAATGAGATGAAATCGCATCTGTTGCTGTTCCTAAAGGTAAGACAGCAGTAAATTCTCTCAAACGTGGATAGAAGGAACAATAATGAAACATTCTCCAGAATAAATACACCCAGAGGAAAATGTTATCGCTCAGAGCCGTCATGTCATAGCCCATGAGACTAAAGTTCTCATTTATGTCACTGATGTATTAAATGAGACTTTGTTTCAGATATTTACCCTACAGCTCCTTAGGAGAAATAAAAACATACAAATGAGACAAATTGTTGGCATAAAATTACACTGTGACCACGACAAGCGGCAAAACATTTAGATCTCTTGCTTTCCTTCTCCTATGTCTTTTCGCTTTCATAGGTAGAGCTGCAAAGTCTGATTCAGTTTTTCAATCTCGGAACAAAAGAAAAGTTTCACTGATTTGTTTCCCTGCAAAGATGTCTGCATGTTTTTGTAGCAAAATAATTAGGAACATACTACTACTGTTCATTGCCAGATTTGATTTTTGATTTAGTGATTTGTCTTTAAATGTTTTAGTTATATTTAGTGCAAATATTTTCATAGGTCACCACTTTTACCTTTTTTTTCTTCTCAATACTGATTCCAAAAATAATATCATCTAATTTTAATTTAAAAAATAGCGTTCCCTTAAAGTCCCTGTGAAATCAAAATTGACCCTATTTACTTTGTTAGCGCATATTACTAGTCTTGTGGTGAACAATTAATCCGTGCAAGTAAATATAAAACATAAAAAAAATTCACCATGGTAATCTTTAATCAAAATCTGAAAAGTTACTTCCGGTCTGGAATGGCGTCTTTTTCTGATGACGTAGGTTTGACAGCTTGGGTTGAAAACGCTTAACCACTCCCCTCAAACCGTTAGTCTGCTATGAGCGAGAGATGGAGAGGAGGAGCGCTAAAGTAAAACCCTGCCCTCTGTACAATATTCCGTTTCACTTGGAAATATGTCACAACACTGGAGAAAAGTCGTTTGCAACTTCCGGTTCACGGGGACTTTAAATTGTTTCAGTGTAGTTAGTTACTTTAGTTTGTATTTTCAAGTGTAGAACTACTTCTTTAAAAGGCTAGTTTTAACGATTTTACATTGTAGGATTGTAACTTGGCAAGCTACTGATTTAAAATTCTGTCATGTCAACTCTGAGTGTTTGGCATGGTAATGAATATGACAATGTTGAGATATTTGGTCGTGACAGAATAGATCTGGTAAGCTGCTCCTACTGTTACTGCTGCTATAGCAGATCTACACAGGTGGAGCTGGGGAAGGTGGAGGGTTTTTGAAAGCATGCTGCACTGCAAAGGCAAGTGCTAATCAAGTATTTGAAGGTTGAGCACACAAGCTCATTGGCTACTGATACAGCAGGAACCAATCAGCTGTGCCCTATAGAGAATGAAGTGATTGCAAACAGGTTAAGTTAAGGACCTAGGCTGCGCCATCAAGAGTTTCATGACAGAACTTTGTATTTGTGTCATCTGTACAAGTGATGAGCTAAATCATACTGATGCTCACACCATGATCTCCTCTGGGTCAGAGCATCATGACATGGATTCATCCTGCAATCATTTTCTGTATTTTTAATCAGGAGCACCAGATGGGTCACCTGTTCTTTCAACCAGAATGATAGACTTATTAAAGATTTATGATTCGTCAAAAACTCATCATACGGAAAATGTCTTTCCTTACATCTATATTGTACAGTCTGGCATAAAAAATATATATATTGGTCTTTACTCAAGATACCCCTTACTGGGGTCACACTGTAGAATCTGACAAAAAATGCACAGTGTGCACCTGGCTCCAGGTTTCACTTTTCATATTTGGTTCTATTGTTTGGTTCCTCACCATTCACCCCTGCACTGGTCTTTTTCTATAGAGACAAGAAATGCTACATTGAATTTTGGGAACTGTTCCAGAGTCCATATGAACCATATACCAGCAGACTGTTGTGGTTCTTTGGTGCATATGCAACTTTTTATGCATTTTGGCCATTCATTTACACGGCAACTGCATTTTGGGGGCCTGAAAATGCCTGTTTTTGAAAACCGGTTTCAAAGTGCACATTTTTGAAGGCGATACCATTATCTTCTCCGTGTAATTAGAAAAACGTGAATTTGTGAAAACAGTGACGTCATGCACATGCATATTACGTGTTCAGTCTATAGGCGCATAATGTTTCTTTACAAAGTGACCTCGCCAACTACTGGCCTTGCATGCATTATACATCATTTTCGCGGATCCATGTTTACGGGGAACGTTTTGACAACTTTGTTGTCTGTATGCAAAAAACACGTTTTACATTTTTAGTACATCATTGTCGTGTAAACGTACCCTCAAATAGTAGTACAGCAGTGAGAGCGGCCTTGTAGAATCCTAGAGACAAAGTCAGCTGTGTGCAAACCCTGATCAGAACTGTCAAATACAGAACAGCGGCGAGCGGTCAGACAGCTGCAGCTTCATATTTAATAACACATCTGCTCCAGAACGCCAGTCGCAATCACAGACACATTTGAGACACTTCACAGTGTGTTGATACTCATCAAGAATAAGCAATTACAGAAAACGTTTATTGGCTATCGGCAAGCCTCTTGAACAGCCTCTTTAATCTGCCGAGTTTGAAAGTGAGAGTGCTGGATTGACGCTCGGATGGGTTTTATATGCAGTCGGCCCTGCTGAATACAGCTGTCCACTTCCCACCCACCAGCTCAAATTTTAGATTTTATATTCCATTTCTAGCTGCAAATAATGATGCCATCATTACAGCCAGTAACAGTGGAGCATTAATGGCAAATTATCGTTTCTCTGAGCAGAACCAAATTGAGTTAGAACAAACCTGCCATAAACCTACTCGGCGGTGAAACCGGACAGCACTTGAATGTCCTGAAGTTCACTGAAGCAGTGCAGATGGTGACCAGAGCATATCATTTAAACCTTTACTGCCCCTGAAGTCACAATGGATTGGGCTGTATGCCCTCTTTTGGCTCAAAGTCTCTGATAAGGAAATTTTGTGAGCTGTGAACTTGTCTGATATGCTGCCTTCAAGCCCCCAGAAGTTCATACTAAAGTGATTTTGATTTGATATAATAATAATAATAATAATAATAATAATAATAGTATTATGTGGATATTCATTTATTCAACTTATTCAGATCTTTTGATTTATTCAAAAAGACATTAAAAATGCAATACATACATAAAATGGCTTGAATATACCTCTTCTATGACAAGCATGTTTTAATTTCTGAATTAAAATTAATTTTGATATTTTTTGAGGCAAAATCATTCAAACATTTTGGATCGATTAACTCTGAAAATTGAAGGTCTTGAAATTAAAACCTTAAGTAGTTAATTGTTATTAATTAAAAGTTAAAGTCATTAATTGATTTATTTCTTTTTAATATTATAACAAACATGCATAAAAAAGACAAAATAGAAAATGATGTCATAAACCGTGTTTCCATAACCATTCAAATTGCGCAAATTGAAATTACGAATTAAAAATACGCCCAATGGAAACACGTAAATTTCACAAAAACTCCTATGCTCGCATGAAGCGGTTGTTCAGGCAATTCGAAAAGGTAATATTTCGCAAAACTGCAATGGAAACAGTTTTTTGCAGGTCACCTAGCATTCTTAAAAGTCGATCATTCTTTAAAGAAGGTGTGGTGTGATGGACAGAAGACGAGACAGAGTTCTTTATTAAACTCATAAATGACAAAAGAATTACTGGAACACTGGATTCCAAACAATGAAGAAATGCCACAATTTATCAAGACCTTGAAGCAGAAAGGAGGGAGAAACACCTCATATGTGGCTGCTCCCAAGTATAAGGAGCTTTCCTTACCATTAATGCTTGGATAACATGCCTACGTCTCCTTCGATTAAAAATAATGGATAGTGCAGTGGCTGCTCTATACGTAAACCTACCAACATCCATTGCCATGATTTTTGGTATGACTTATCGCAAGAGAAAAACATAATGTTTTAGTCGCATAACACGGATTAATGGAACCGCAGTCATTTCGCAAATGATTTTTTATTGACATTTAGAAAATACCGCAAAAGTTTTCCGCAAATCTGTAATGGAAACCAGGCTATAGACCTCATCATGGTCACCATCATCATGATTTGTCAAGGTTATTAAGTATTTTCATAACAAGGGGTTAGTTCAGGTTTTGAAGGATATTTATGAATTAATAATTTAACAATAATAACCTTTCTACTTTCTTCCTTAACCAGATAAATAAATATATATTTCTGACAATCTTTATCACTGTTCTTCATAAATAGTTCACAAACCATGTCAAATTGAGTTGTAAATATATTCCCAACCAGCTCAGAAAGCTAGGGCTCAGTGGCTCTCTCTTTTTCAAACTGGAAATTATGACTCTGTAGTGTTCATGTGTGCTCATCTTGCAAATATGATCATTCTAATATGACTTGAAGGCAGCAATATTTCCATCAGTTCTGCGAGGTCTAATAAAATATGGCAGTCCAGGGCAGATTACAAGGTTCAAAACTGAACAGTGGTTATGAACTGCTATGATAATTGGTTTCTAAGCTTTAGCTTGACGTTTGGATGGGTCTTAACTGGTGGGTGGCTTTCCCTCTTGGCACATTCTCCATTTGGTTGAGTACCATGCAAAGTTCTTAGTGCATGAGTAGGAAGCCATGTGCCGTGAGGGTCACCAAGGTCAAAAGTGCTATTTAGTGTGGTGAACCTCAAAGAAGAACTCTCAGTTGGGCTCATATGGCTAATCAATTCAAGGGACCGCAGGGTTAAAAGATTTGACGAAGAATCTGACAGTAGTTATGTTTTCTGTCCTTTTTGGAGCTTGACAGTCATTTTTTTGGAGTCAGTGAGTAGCGTGAATAAACTAAGACAGAATCCATAAACTACATCCTAACTGCCTACATTTTATTGAGTTAATAAACAATAGTGTGGAAAATATTTGATTGGCGGAAACAGTGGGAGCAGATAAAGCTTTGTTTTACAGAGATTTCGTATCCAGAGACACTCAGAGATTAGAATCAACTCCACCTCAGCCTCAGATTTACAGTTCTGCTCTTTGGGAAGCGTCCAAACCAGACAGTCATATTAAACTTGAAGACAAAAGGACGATAACCTTACAAATCCAATTTATGTTTAAACAAAAACAGTAAACCAGGAAGAGATGTTATCATTTACCTTTATTTCGTACTCTGTACTCAATTAAACTCGATATACTGAGTCCAAGGTTCTCTAGGAGACATTTGTAAACTTTTATGACCCTATATTCCGCCCCAGTGTCTAAGGCCTTTAGTGAACTCACATAATGCCACTTACCCATTAAAATTAATTTAGTTTAGCGTGACTGCAACCCCACAGAGAGCCCTGTGGGTGTGTGAACAGTGAGTGTGTTGGGGTGATCAGGGTCAGGGGAAATTTCCTGGCTGTGACTGCAGACGGGCCCTCGCTGCTGCTCCGAGCACTAAACTACCCTCAGAATGATGTTTAGGGTTAGTCACTGGCGTCATTTCAGCAGCAGGAGATCTATTAGGACCCTATTAGGAAGGTAGTTTTATGTATACACACACACACATACCAGTATTATTATTGAATACACATATAATTGAAAATGCATACATATATATATATATATATATATATATATATATATATATATATATATATATATATATATATATTATTCATTGAGATCTTTACACTGTGGAACAATCATGGGTTTTTGTGGGAGAACACTTTTCACCTACCAAAAGCATTATGCTATGTACCATGTAAAGTTAATTTAGTGATTTTGCTGAAAATGTGAACGGCAATAGAGTGTAAAATAGAATACAAAGTGACTTTGAATTGATGGGGGAGCTTGGCTCATGAATATTAATTATATGAGGTGACATTCACCCAGTAATCCTAACTGATTTGCTCAAAGACATTGGGAACAAGGCGTTAGCCATGGTAGGATTACTGCGTGTCTGTTTGTCCAGGTCATTAATTTATACAATCGTTTACAAGTGGAGAGACAAACCTGGACATTTCTAAAAGTGTGACATAAAGGTGACCTCCATGCTAGCAGGCCTGCACAAAGGGCTCCAATTGAATTTTTTAGGGTTCTTTTAAATAAATAAAAAAAAAAAAAAAAAGCAAAACTTTACAGCGTTCAACAATAAGGATATTGTCTTCTGACCTGATTGGGACAGTGGAGATTTCTACTTGCCCTGCCAACATTTTTATTAGCTCCATTAAAAATATGATGCATATTTTTTAGGGTTGTAACAATACCCTCATGTCACAATTCGATACATATCACGATACTGAACTCTCAATACGATATTATTGCGATACTCCAAGACATATGATAAAAGGTTAAAGGGGGGGTGAAATGCTATTTCATGCATACTGAGTTTTTTACACTGTTAAAGAGTTGGATTCCCATGCTAAACATGGACAAAGTTTCAAAAATTAAATTGTACGTTTGAAGGAGTATTTCTGTGCCAAAAATTGTCCTTCCGGTTTGTCACAAGTTTCGGAAAGTTTTTTTCGAGTATGGGTCTGCGTGATGTCAGTTGGGGCGGAATTTCCTTATATGGGTCCTAAGGGCACTTCTGCCGGAAGAGCGCGGGCGCGCGCGCACTCATAGACCAGAGAGAGAGAGCTCGGCTTTTGGAAGTCAATGTCACCAAAGAAGTGTGTTTTTGGTTGCCAGGGCAAGACAACCCTGCACAGATTCCCAAAGAACCCGGCGTTAAGGGACCAGTGGATGGAGTTTGTTTTTTCAGAGCATCAACGGAGGTTGTGTAAGACTGTTTGTTCCCTGCATTTCGACGATGATTGTTTTATAAACAAAGCCCAGATCGACGGATTTGAAGATCGTCTAATGCTTAAGGATCGAGCAGTTGCAATGATAAAGGTTTGCGGTCATGGTTGGAACCGGGCGGTGAGTAAAACTGCTTCAAATGTCTCTGTGTTGTTAGTGTGGCGCGTTAGCACCTATGGTTAGCACACAGCTTTAGCTTCGCCCACACGGCCGCCCCCAGCCGCTCGTTTTTTTCCGGAAAGACTCATTACAGCCTATCTTTCTTTTATAAATATAATAAAACTAAATACTTTTTGGAGATATGAAGGATGCAATACTACTCTATAGGTACTCAAGATTAACAGGAGATTGAGTGAAAATGAGCATTTCACCCCCCCTTTAACAAATAATGTACTATTGATTAAAATACTAAATTTGGTATTACATTGTGGGTGGAAATGAATAGGCTTGGACTTGGTGCTGGTAACCCAATGCACAGGACATTAGTGACACCAGAATAAAAATATTCATGATTCTGAAGCTGAAAATACAGAATTATTTTAGACAAACAGGCTGGCACTCTGTCACTGACTAGATATATTTAAAATAATGTAGTCCACTTTTTACACAAATATTCCCCCATTGTAAAATTATATATAGTAGTTTAATGTAGTACTGACACAAAACTTGAATTCTTTCTCACAGTAATTTTTATTTTGGATGTATCCACAATACATATTGTTGCATTTTACACCCCTAATATTTTTGTAGCATGTTAATAATAATAATAATAAGAAGAAGAAGAAGAAGATGAAGAAGAAAAATAAAAAGTTAATACATACAATACATTCATATTTTTCATTAAACATACAAAACAGCTATAATTTAACTTCTTGACATGTATGGAAAACAATGGGTTGAATGGGAAAAATACATGGACATGTCACAACTTACTTCCACGGTAGAAAAATGAAGCCAAAATGTCACAGAAAAGGCCGTTGAAAGATCACTCATTTGGAGCTCGAGGTGCAGTAGTGTGAGATGGAGCCGTGTTATCAAGGTCCCACCCATACTCACGCAAACTCAATCGCGAGCACAGCTGTCAATCATAACGTTGCGTCCAATTGGTAATAACTAACCAAAACCAAAAGTATTATAAGAAACAAACATCGAACATACATCAGTGTGATAAAAACTGCCTAAAATGACAGAAACCATCTTTGGAAAAAAATATTTGAATTGTTATTTTAGCTCACGTGTCACCATTCAATTACAATCTATCAGGGTTTATGACCTATAATGCAGCCAGCCACCAGGGGGCGAATGGAATGTTTTGGCTTCACTTTTCAGAACATGTGCAACACACTTGCTTATGATGCAAAACATTACTGATTTGTTTATCATTTTCAATGCAATGTACCTTAGTGACATTTAAATCAGCAGATGTTGTTACCACAATGTTCAACATTACAGACGTCAAATTGTTATGTTGGCAAGACTTAAAATATTTCTACATGATCAACAGCTTTAAGATCAATAGGACAGGTGACAGTTCCATCAACAGGCCTGAAACTCTCTCACACTGCCCTAATGACTCCGATGTGTTGTAGTTATGATGTTTGAAGTTTTATTTTAACATTGCCTCCTGTTGTAATGGTGATAAAAGTGTGATAGAAGGCTCAATGTGGTCAGGTTTGTTTCATAGGGCAGAGAGCAGAGTCTACATCATATATCTCTCAATTGTATCACCACAGTACTTTATGCATACGTGCGTGTGGTATGTGTGTGTAATGAATGAGCAATCTGCTGACGTGAATAATCTAAAGTGGTACTTTACTCTGCCGACGCCATGTGTGTTTGAGGTCGAGTGATGTCATACCTTCATTTGAATTATGAAATGAAGGGCATGACAAAGGACACAAGTAGACTGACACACCATCTGTTGTTCGACATATGTTGAGATGTTTTTGAAGCGATTTAACGTCCACGAGGAGAGGTGTGTCTACACTGATCAAACATGGATAAATGGATAGTGACACAAACACTGATCCTGTGCTTTTTTGATCAGATCACATTGACAGCACAGATAAATGAGATGAACTCCAGCCTTTGAACTGAACCTCACACATACACATAATTACTATACCACACACAAACACACACCACACACCTACCTATCTATCTATCTATCTATCTATCTATCTATCTATCTATCTATCTATCTATCTATCTATCTATCTATCTATCTATCTATCTATCTATCTATCTATCTATCTATCTATCTATCTATCTATCTATCTCTGTTTGTTCTGTCGTTCAATCTTTCTATTTTTCTATCGGTTTGTTTTATCTATCTGGTGATCTGATTGATTGATCACTCATTCGTTCGCTAATTCTATCCATTTATTGTTCGATCTCTATTGTTCAATCTGTCTATCGCTCGTTCATTCTACCTATCGTACGTTTTATCGTTCCATGGTTCAATTGTTTGCTTGTTTGTTCTGTTGTTCGTTCTATCAATCGTTCTGTCTATTTATCTATCGTTCGTTCTATCTACAGTTTGTTCATTTGTTTTATCTATTATTCGTTCGTTCGTTCTATCTATACGATTAATCATTCGTTGGTTCGATCATTCTGTCTATCTTTTGTTCGATCACTATCGTTTGATCTATCGTTCGTTCGTTTATTCGTTCTATTGTTTGTTCTTTTGTTCTCTCATTTGTTCGATTGTTTGATCTATCTACCGTTCGTTCATTCGTGTCTATCCAATCGATCCATCATTCGTTAGTTCGATCATTCTGTCCATTTATTGTTCGATCTCTATCATTCAATCTATCGTCGTTCGTTTGTTTGTTCTGTCATTCGTTATATTTCTCAATTGATCTATCTATCGCTCGATCGTTAATTTGTTCAATCATTCTATCTATTGTTCGATCTCTATCGTTCGTTCGTTCGTTTGTTTGTTTGTTTGTTTGTTTGTTCGTTCTATGCTGTTCATTCTTTTGATCGTTCTAGCTATCGGTTTATCTATCGTTCGTTATATCTATCATTTGTTCGTTCTATCTATCGTTCGTTCTATCAATCATTTCATCAAACTCTCTATCTATCAATCGTTTGATCGTTTGTTTGTTTGTTTGTTCGTTCTGTCCTTAATGTCTGTAAACTTTCAAACTTTAGGGCTTTTTTTAATATTTATTTTTCTGCTGAATTTCTCTATATTTGAATTTCTTGAAAGATCTGCAAAATTGTAGGTGCTACACACAGCCAGGCACAGCACAATATTTGACAGTTTGCCAAACTTTACTCTTATCATTATAGTTCTTCTGGTATTTAGGAATAATACTATCTGTGTAATAACTTTCTCTTTAATATTTCACTGTGACTGGGTGGGCCGTATTTCTGAACTCTGAATGGGGTTTGTTGATGCGTAATTTTGGCTAGTTGTGTGTACATGCATTCAAAAGAAATGATCTTTCTGCCATCAGAGCTATTTCTAAAAGAGGAGGTTTTTCATCTTAGTTTCAATGTATGGTCTTTCGCAAGTTATACTATGTCTACATGGCACAATGAACTCTTTTATTTCAAAACATCAAGGAAAAACTCTCTCTTTCTCACTTCCCAATCCCCCTAAACACCAACCTCTGCAACACCTGCCCCACAACCACCATCTGTAATCATAAACATCCTGTATCATGTGTCACTGAGGGGCATTATGGGAAGGCTAATTGTATCATTGTTTCTGTTAGAGCAGGACACAGTGCATAGCGTGTTTTGGCTATGATGACGGATGCTAAAGCCCTATGCATGAGTCCCAGTGAGACACAAGCAGAAACAAGCGCTCATCCCTCCCTCCTGCCCTCAATCGCACTCTCTCTCTCTCCACTCTCATCTATCAGTGCTGTGACCTCCCGCTATAAACAACAAAACGCTTTTATCCAATGCTGAATCATCTCACACTGTTTAATTACAGAGCAGCTCATTGCTTTTATGAGTGCTGTGGTTGGACAAAGGGAGAGAGAGTTTCCTTTACATTAATGTTTCTGGTTTCTATTTGAGTGTCAGTGTTTGTAACTGTGGTGGACGGCAGAGGTTTGTATAGTTGATCAGACACAGATAAACATAAGCAGAGCTCACATGAATCAGTCTGTCAGGAAACATTACACAGCCCACTGGAGGACAGCACTATCAGCTGCCTTTCACTAACATTAACACATCAATCAGGATTCAATTGCACAACCTCTCTCTCCGTTTCCTTCCTCCCTTCCTCCCTTCCTCCCTTCCTCCCTTCCTCATTCTTTTTCCATAAAAACTTTTTACAGGACCAACAAGTCTTAAATGTGGACATTCATTAAACCTCATCAATGAAATTACTAATTTGTTCATTAATGAAGGCTATTTTTTTCATTCTGTCAACAACAACAATGACGAAAAGGACAAATTATTTAATTTGAATTCATTTTAATGAATTGACTTAATGCTTTTACTCAAATTCTTTGAATATATTCAACTTGCTCTGGTATAAAGTGTTCACTACATTTTTTCAAGAGTTTAAAACCCAAAGCAAGGACAGAAAAAGAGAGAGTGAGAACAGAGGGGATAGACTAAGGTATTAAATATCTCCTCTGAGATGTTTTGGACGGTGCAGATTGGTGAGAGAGCTCGGCTAAACTCTTGGCTCCTGCTGTGCTTATGAGACTGCAGTCACAGAGTTTCACAGATCTGTTTCAGACTGTGACCTACAACTTACAAAGGTGAAAAGTGGCCAGAAAGTCTCTAAAACCAAACTCTAGATGGATTTGGTGCTGGATGCCAGAAGAAACACTAGTGGACCAAAGCACATTATGAACCTCAAACAATAAAAGTGTCCCGTGACAGTGAGCTCAGGAATGGAGAGTGTGTTTTTGTTTTGTTTTTTTCTGTCAATGAGGTTTATAATGCCTTTCTATTATAAGCTAAATGTATTCGGAATACCATCTCAGTGACAGTCTCAGAGAAATCTTTTAGGATTTTTCAAAATTAATCTCAGACGGCCAAAATCGCACAGTGTGCAACCCGGCTTTAGACTCCTTCAATTCTTAGGTGTGTTCACACTTGGCAGGTTTGATTCAATTAAAACTATCTCTTGTGCAAGATTGTTCTGTTATTGCAGTTCATTTGAATAATTGTAATTCCATCCAAAACTTGGTGCACACCAAACAAGCAGACTGAGACCACTAAAAAGGAACTCTGGAGTGGTTCAACTGGAATTTGAATGCAACACGGACCAAAGACATCTAAATGAACCAAAAACAGGATGTGATGTTACAAAATATGACCCTAAAAAGTACAGAATGCTCAAGTATACCTGTTTTTTCTCATCATTGGAGCTATGTGGCCCATTACAGGCTCAGAAATGCCGTCTTGCAGTAGATCCTTGTCTGTGTCCAACGGAGGATTTCCTTCTGCTGTTTTGACTAATTTACATATTTTTTAAGCTCTTCACAAGTTCTCAGTTGGTAAAAAATACCATCATACTGTATATTCACACAACGAGCAATTTAGCCCACCACAAGAGAACCAAACTACAACTTTGAACACCCTTAATCTACGTAACTTGCTCCTAAACCACATTTTCAATTCACATCACCTTTATTTATATAGCTCTTTATATAATACAGATTCTTTCAAAGCAGCTTCACAGTAATAAATAGGGAAATAACATGAATCAATGATACAAATAATCAAAAATGAGACAAGTTCAAATTCTGTTGTAAAGCAGGTCTAATAAGAATAGTGTCATTCAGCTCAAGTCAGTTCAGTGTTATTTCAGTTCAGTTCAATAATTGTGTAAAATTCAGGAGCTCTAAAGAAAGCAATAGCGTCATTCTTCAGCTCAAGTCAGTTCAATGTTGATCAAGTCTGTACAGTAACAGTGTCGATGATGCAAAATTGGTCAATTATGAAACAAATTCGACTCAGCTATTAAGCAACTATAAAGAAGACATTCAGTTAAATTCAGTTCAAATTCTCATCTGATAGTGTCAGTGGGTTAAATCGATAATATTACTGAATATTAAGTGTCTTTTAAACTCCAACTAGACAAGCCAAAGGTGACAGTGGCAAGGAACCCAAACTCCATCGGGTGACAAAAATGGAGGAGCATTTTTTTGGGGGAGAAATCAGGCTCAAGTGGACTTGTTTGGAAAACCGCTCTTACACAAACTAAAATCTAATGTCAAACATACTCAAGTCCACACCAAGAGCTCTAGTGTGAAAGCACCCTGAGTTACCTGTCAGCCCACACTGCATCTTCTATTTAGATAGAGTCACGCTCGCCTGAAGCGACAAACACTATTTCCAGCCATCATCATTATCTGCTTTGTGATAAATCTGGAGTTTATAGACATACTTCCTGTGAGACAGCACGAGTCTTACCCCTACAACCTCACGCTATGACCAACAATTGCCCTCTTCACCAGCTAATGCCTATCTATTTATCTAGCAGCTAATAAAGGTCTGTGTGTGTGTGTGTGTGTGTGTGTGTGTGTGTGTGTGTGTGTGTGTGTGTGTGTGTGTTTCATAATTTCATCCAAACAATCAGCTTAATGGAAGCCATAAGCAGATGGCTTTATTGCCATTCGTCTCTCAGATATTACCATAAACACTAACTGCTGGCACAGTAATCAGAATTAAAGAGCACTCTCGTTTCATATACACATACGCGCACGCATGAATGCAGATGCGGGCAACAGTAATGACAGCTTTATATGTTATAGAGAAGTTAACGTACTCCAGCCTGAACTGGTGTCATTTTCATAGTGGATTCATTTAGAGACGCTGGGCTGAATAAATCTGCTGAATTAAAAGCAGGACTGAAATCTGTGCAATTATAACATCTTAACCCATCAGATCTGTTTTTATTAACAACTTCTCAGTCTATTCATACACTCCCACAGTTAAATGATTCGTATCTGCCCAGGAACATTGCTTTTAAAAGCCCTTGTTAGAATTCTGATTCAAAAAAAAAAAAAAAAGGTGTTTATTAATTCCGGATGAGTGACCCTGATTGCTAAAATGTGTGACAAGTACACATTTTCAATTACGCCGATGTCTGGAGCCAGATCTGGAGAGTATGAAACAGACAACGACGCTGATTTAATTAATGTTTCACAAGCCTGATCACAGATAGAGACAGGTACGGAAAGATTTCCAAGACTGTCATGGAAAACACACCTGTTCTGAAGGATGAAATTAATTTATTCTTGTAGCTCCAGTCACCTCTAGACAGAAACATCAATAGTTAGCAATTAAATCAAGTCTATCTGAATCGGTTCCAACAGGTGTCAATTTTGTAATTATTTTGTAAAGATAACTTTGGAGCTTGTTTTTCTGTTCATTCAGAAGTGAGACACACAGTCGTCCATTGTTCATACCAAACATACACTCTTTTGTCCAACTGTGGACACACACACATGATCACAGAGACCATTATCCTGTCATTCTGCTTGTCGAAGGAAACTCACTATTATGCACATACGCACACCCGTACAACTAGAAGTAGAGTTACATAGACTTAAAGCAGGTGGACTTTAATTAAGAATTCTAAGATCTGTTCCAAACTCTAGTGTGCTGCCTACCTAGAAATAAATAACTGTAAGGCATCATTCTAACAGACTAGCAACAAAACTTTGATTTTGATATGTGGTCTGTAAATAGTGAAAAAAATTGTCTATTTCACCCTGTATTTTTTTTTTTTTTTTTTTTTGTGCTTAGAGAAATGTATAGTTAGCTTAGCAACATGCTAACATAAAACTCAATTGGAATCAATTGTGATTCAAATCTCCTGTGCACTTCAGATGAGAAGTGCTATTTGTGTGGTTTTCAGAGTGGTAGATACATCTGTCACTAGGTTTCATTTCAGTTAGCCCAATGTATACTTTAGAGAGCATGTCAGAGAGAAAACATGTTAGACATAAAGGATGTAGCTTCTATAGTAATGGTAAATTTGTAAAAAAAAAAATAATGATAATAATAATAATAATATATATAAATAAAATATAATATATATATATTGGGCTTTAGAAGGCAGATGACAGCCACTGTTGACAGAGCAACAGCTTCACTAGGACAAGCCATTGTATTAACAGTCCAATGATTCAACCACACTCACACAATAACATCATTGTCATTGGAGCCCCATTTCACAGGGTCAGTGAGTCAGGTCAAGGTCAGAGGTCAGTGAGTCAGGTGAAATCTGTAGCACCTGCAACTCAGCACAACACTCATAATAGAGAGCTGAGATCAACAAAATGCACTCAAATGCACCCCCCCCCCAAAAAAAAAAAAAAAAAAAATACTACCAGCAAATGACAAGGATCACATGTGACAGTTTTAGTCAAATGTTCGTGTTACTCCAATAGAACTGGAAGAAATGTTCAAACAGAAGTCAATTCAGCCTTATCTAGGAAAACAAGACTCTACCAGTTACCAAACAGTAACACACACACACACACATATGAGCCCCACAACATGACACACTTGTTGTGTACCTGGTGTGGTGGCAGTGAAGAGGATTGTGGGTTAACCGCCATATGGCCTTCCTGCTGGAGTGCAACCTGTCTAATAGTGACTTTATACAGACATACTGCTTCACACCTGAGTCTGTCACTGACCTCTGATGGATTCAAAACTGGTCAATCTGCTTTGAACTGATTGGAGATAATCAGAACATGTTTGAGAGGAATGCAGGTTTATGATTAATCTACTGCAGAACTTCAGAAATGACTGATGCTCCCTACAAGTAGATCGCACAGTAGAATAAAAAAGTTAATTTAAAGTAGGCATATATATATATATATATATATATATATATATATATATATATATATATATATATATATATATATATATATATATATATATATATATATATATATATATATATATATATATATATATATATATATATATAATTAAAATGAGAATGGAATATGATTGAAAAAACTATTATATTCATTCAAATTTGCCTGTAGTTTATCCACTTTTATGATGAGTCATGCCTGGAAAATTAACCTATGCAAAAATTAAGTCAAACCCTGAGAAAAAATGTAAAAGACAAGTCCCCCCTAATAATCAGATATGGTGAACATGCAATTCATAATTGAATGTGACGAGACAAGAAAAATTAGGCCTAATAGACCCATTTTCAGCCTATTAGGCATAAGATTGAGAATGAATGTGTGCATGTTCTGAATTCATTTAATAAATGTGGTTACCTGACTTGACGCATTTCAGGAAAAAAAAAATATATAATAATATTACAAGGAGGACAATTACATTTGTGACATCCCTATGAATTTGTTTTTGTTAGTTTTTGGTCCCCCGCAATGTTCAAAACATGGTTACGGCCTTCCCTGTCTATGTTTGAAAATAGGTTTTAGAGAAGCTATAATTTCTTAGCCACCTGCAAGACCTTTTGCATTCTCAAAGTTTTACAAAAATGAAACTTATTAAAACATTTTTTTTTTTTTTTGCAATATGTTCCAGTTATTGGGGGATTCAGGGAAGTGGATCAATTACAGCTTTGGTGCCTATTCATGTGCTAGAAAAGTGTAAAAACATTGCATTGTTGACAAATATGGATTACTGAAAATCACCTAAATGCAGATGATGCCAAACTAAGTCCACTGACACAAATGAACATACTGTAAAGTAAACCATAACTGTATGTTTTCATGTTTTTCATAAAAATCCATGGAAGACATATTTCCATACACAAAGTACACATTATCTGGCAACATGCATTAAAAACATAGCGACTCTTTAAGTTCACAAACAAAAATCAGAGCCTGAATTTCATTTAAAAAGGTAAGAAATTGACACTTTTAAATCTATACCTGCCTGTCTGATTTTGGTTTGTATCTTTGATTTTGCCTGAAGCTTTATACCGTTTACAGACTGTGTCTGGTTAAATAGAAAAGGTAGGGGAAAGTTAAAGCATATTCAATAAAATAAAAAATTTAAAACTGTTGCACTTCCATGATTAACAATGTCTGAGTGATCTGGTCATCATCAGCATCAACTCATGAGCAAAGAAACTGGCTGAGCAGTTTGCTCATGAAAAGTATAATACCTATTTTTTACTACTGTAACAACTATTACTCTTGTTATTATTCTTTAATGTATGTATATAAAGCTTGCTGGCACCTCGCCAGTCTTTACAGACCAACAGTTAAAGTTACCTCACCTCATCCCTTAAGGACATCCTCTTTTGAATGAACTGAATTTCATTATCAGGGTTTAGTTAAGGTTCTCTGGCTGAGAGTGATATTACAGATCCTGGATCATCAGTTTCAGACGAATCCACATCAGATCCAATCCTCCAGATCAGATCAGATTAGAAGTCTGCTTCCTAATGCTACAAATGCTCCAATTTTTCATGTCAAATTGTTGGTATTTATAATAATAGTTTCTCTTTTCTTTAATTTATTACAAACATGAACCAGGATTGGACTTAGTGAGAAGAATGTTAATTTACAGGCATAATTTCGTACTAATAACATACAATTTTGTTATTTAATATCTAATAATAATATATAGTTTTGACACGCTCCTTATCTTTGAGTCACAGGCTGAACAACAATTGTGTGTCTAGGTCTAACTCTATCTAAATGTCTAAATATGTCTCAAACAATTTCAGGCCATTTTCCATCCATTTCTACCTTGCAGCAAAGTTTGTATTGTTTCTGGAACTTGCACTGTCTCACTTGCACCCACACATCGAAAAGGAACGTTCTATCACTTGTCTACCTAATTTGGAGAGAAAATAACAAACGAGTAATAGATTTCAATTTGTATTTTGAAAACATAATGAATAAAATGTTATCTTTTGATATATATGAGATTGATGTACAGTACTATGTAACTTTTAGATCTCAAAACCTCATTTCCTGTCCTAAAAGACACACACACACACACACACACACACACACACACACACACACACACACACACACACACACACACACACACACACACACACACACACACACACGTTTGTTTTGCTATACTTGTGGGGACTCTCCATAGGCGTGATGGTTTTTATACTGTACAAACTGTATATAGAATATATATATATATATAAACAACCTACCCTAAACATACCCATCACAGTAAACTTTATACATTTTTAAATTTTTAATAACACACTGTTTGGTATGTTTTTATTTTTATTTTTATTTTTTATATGAGGACTCAGGAAATGTCCTCATACAAATTTCTGTCTTCATAAATCACATAAACACACACACACACACACGCACACACACACACACACACACACACACGCACACACACACACACACACACACACACACACACACACACACACACACACACACACACACACACACACACACACACATCTCTTGATCTGGTGGATTCATAACAAAATGACTTGTTCCTTTGTGTGCATATTATGTCTCCTTTTCATTGTGTTCTTCACCATATTAATTTTGTAATTTAAAGTTAATTGAGAACATGGCATACATAACAATTTCCACTTATGCTGGCACAGGAACAAGTGTTCATAAAAGATGTGCAATTGAGGGCATCACACGAACAGTTTTTTGTGTGTGTCACAGAATGGTGCAGTTCCTGTGTGAACATATGGCATGTAAGTGTCTGTTCAAAACTCCTACTGAGTCTTATAACAGATCTCTCTCTCTCTCTCTCACACACCTCACACTACAAGTCTCTAGTAGAACAGTGCATAGTAAAGGCTCCGCCTACACTCACAACTCAAATGAGATTCACTCAGGGATGAGATTCACCCTTGCAAAAGCGCTGAGCCAGCAAGAGGACATGCGCTGAAAATCCCACAATGCTCGGCTGCAGGCGAGTGGGGGTCCCAATGATCGCCAAGTGCTTCAATAGGACAAATAATAGTCCGAAAAATCGATTTATTTTTTTTCGGCAAAATCTAAATAAATAAGTAAATAAAATGGTTTACTTATGTATTTTTTTTTTATTATTATTATTTTTTTTTCATATTTCATACATCAGGCTTTAATTGCTCATTGGCAAAACATATAATGCAATGCAACACAATGATTTTTGAGAGATGTATAAAAAACAGTACTCAAAAGCCGTATTATCGTATAATAATATGTATAATCAGCTAAAGCTAGGTTTCTTCAGTCCAGTAAGTGTTCATTACTAACAATATTAAATGTATTCTTTATAAATTTTTTTTTTTTTTTGCTATAAAAGCAACCAGGTTGTGTACAATAATTTTTCAGCAAAGTTTTTATAATTTGGAGGCCTCGGAAATTTGTGTACCAAATACAATTCAGTAGACTTTTTAGGGTTAAAGAAATAATGAAAACATTACTGAAGGGGGTGGAGGTAACAATACTACTACCGTATAACTTAATTGGAACTCAATATTCAGGATATTCCCATAGTTATTTTACACACAAAACTATCGTGTGCTTCAGAACATTTTTTCGACTACTTTTATGGAACTTAACAGCTCTAGTTCACTTTTATTGTACAGAATAGAGCAGCTCAAATATATGACTAAAATCACCTTTTGTGAATGACATTATTATTATTTCTTTATTTTTGGGGGGTGGACTATCCCTTTAACAATAAAATCATCATGCGAATACACAAGTAGCACTGTGCCTCTCTTCTGAAAATCACCATCAGACACCATCACTCCCCTCAGTGAGTCAGCAGCGATTCTAGTGCTTCCTGTGGATTAGGCTGTATATACAGCGCCTGTGTAATCTGATGGCTGTCTATAAGAGCGGCCACAGCAGCGTTAAATTAAGAGTGCCGCAGTAGAGCTGTGGGATTTGTCTGAATGAATAGAGCATCGTGAGTTTCTCCAGTAGAACCCTGGAGGAAAACAATAGCGTGATTCTGTGTTGAGCTGCATTAAGCATGACATGATGAGTCACATACACACTCTCACGTCTCACACACATTTTCAAACATGCACTCACACACATGCATGCAACCTCTTAAACACATTCAGAAACACTGGTAGATGCATATAAATGTGAAAGCAGAAGGTGCATAACTTTTGTTTGTATCTTTTCATCCCAAGTCGCTTCAAAGACTAGAAAAAAACCTGTAAACACACATTCCTAGCTTACAAAAAATATGCACCAAGAACATTTTGCAAACGTTCCCCATAAAGTCATCTCTGAAAGTTCTATGAACTTTCAAAACATCCAGTTTTTCAAATGTTTTAAAAGCTTTTAGAACATGCAGTGGTGGAAATGGCCAAGAATTTCCACCACAAATTTATATTTTCAAACCATAGATACAGGAAATCCTATTATATTTCATGTTTGAAATTTGCATTGCTATGTCATTTCAGATTAAATCCCACATTTGAATATGGTCGTTACTCCAAGCACCAAAACACACTTGTAGCCAAAGAGCAGTAAGGGGTGTATACTCTCATTAGGGGGAGGTGTCTGTGGCCCTGTCCCAAATCGCGCACTTCATGTGGACTTTCGGTCTCGTGGACTTTAATTGCGCGTGCTCGCCGAGTCTACGAGTCCGTAGACTGTCCCATTCAGCATTTTAACGCTCTGAAGTGTGCTCAGCAGCGCCCCCTTTGTACCCTTGAAGCGGTCTTCCGCGAAGCCCGCATAGATGCAGGCTCCACGCACTTTAACTACCCAGGAATCCTTGCGAAAGGCCAATCAGACAACGGATGGGAGGAGATTTCGCTTACGGATAATTATTGACATGGCTGAGAAGAAAATATTACGGTTTTTATTACCTAGATGTATATTTTACTAGTTGTTACCTACAGTTTAACAATATGGTCATCGAGCAGTGGTTGATGTATCAAACATAATAATAGTGTGTTTAATAATTATAATTCCGATTACATTATAATTCATTAAATAAATAGAACCGAATGTCGGGGCTTTACTGAGTCATATGTAAACATAGTATGAATTTTGAAACCCGTAAATTCATCTGAAACTCATGCACATTTTCATTATGTGTTAAAATTGTAATCTTAGTTCAAATGGAACATTATGTATTATTATGTAGCTAGCTACAACTGTATACATCTTTTAAATAAGCATGATGTATCTATTGTCTAATGCCCAGGTGGCATGCACAATATAAAAATATAGAACTGTAAAATTAAGCTGTGTAGTTGACATGGAGATAAGACGTCGGGAGCGCAAAAACGTGATTTCTCCTGTCCAACAACAACCAGGCCGTTATTTCCGGCGTGACGATCGAGTCTGTCCCAAAAATACCTCTCAATGCACCCTCGTGGACTCGCGCCAAGGGCCCTATAGGTCTGCACTACATTACGTCACCAAAGTGTGGACTCTGAGGAAGTCCACAAGTCCGGAGTGTGCCATTTGGGACAGGGCCTGTGTTGCATTGCCTGTTTGTGAGTTTGGGGGCGGAGCTATGAAGATAAGGGTGTAATCCTTTTGGGTAGGGGCGTGTTTGTTTTGGTGATTTCAAATATCAACAGCGTTTCTTTGAAATAGCTTACTGCACCTTTAACATCAATAAAAATTAAAACTTTTATTTAAAGTTGTTACAGAAATTGAGCAAAGAATTCTCTCAATCACTGATTTCTCTTTCCAAAACTCATGTTATAAAAAAAAAGCTGTCTACATTTCACAATTAATCTCTTATTTACATCTGTGTTTATACTTTATTGGTTTTTATTAAATGATTTGTGAATTGTGCATAACTTAGTCAATGAGCTCTCGAGTTTTGAGCGGTGTTGAGGGAACTTAAACCCCTCTGATTGGCTTTTGCATTCATGCATTCAACAGACATGTTTGTTACCGGCTAAAATGCTATAAAAAAAAAAATAATAAAAAGTATCGACTTGGTACCAAAGTACCGGCATTTTTGAAAACAGTAAAGTGATAGCATAGCCCATATGATTTTTTTTTTTTCTTAAAGTCTTAAAAAAACTTCTTTTCTTGCCAGTTGATTTCTGAGTGAAGCGGCTTCTTGAATTTCTTGAAAAAAGTTTTTTTTTTTTATATATATTCATTCTGATGTTTATTTTATGTATTTTGAATGTTTTGAATGAACACAGAATGTTATTTTTTTTTTCCCTCATTCATATATTGTTTGTACAATATAACTTATGTTTCTTAAAGGTGCATTGCGCAAGTCTCTGAGTTTTTGCAGAACTATGCCCCCTTCTGGCGACACGCGAAACTGCAACCAGAGTTGTGCACACGGTTACGTGGAGTTTGCGTTGGGGATTGGGATGAACTAGAAGCCGGTCTCTTTGAATCCATCTTCTACTTTTGCCAAAGTCGCTTGAGTTGTCTTCGCTGATGCGGATAATGGCGGCGAATACACAAACCTGCCAGACATAGCCAGGTGAGCGTGAACGCGCATGACGTCACACCCAGTCGATTCCGTCCCGAATCCCTCTTATTTATTTTACTGTACAGGATTATAGAGGCAATCGCAGAGATCATAGAAGGGCTCATTCAGCCCATCAGGCAATTGTTTAAGCATGTATGGGTTAGAAAAACTGGTATTTTTAACATGAAAAGTTGCTTAATGCACCTTTAAAAAACCAAACAAACAAACAAACAAACAAAAAATCAGAGAGACCAGGAGAGAGAGAAATGTAGGACATGACTTGATTTTGTCTGTCTGGAATTGATTGGACGGTTGGATTGTTGTTGTTTCCTAATTTCTTTGCGCACAAGTCATCAGAGAAGAGATATCACTGTGAGGGGGAGGGAATGTTAATGTTTTTGATTTATTTATTTATTTACTATATATATATATATATATATATATATATATATATATATATATATATATATATATGTTCAGGATAAAATTATTGATTTTAGTATTGACTCCAAACATTTGAAGAGAAATGTTTAAATTGAGATCTCTGAAATTTGACTGCAGACTTTATCTTGGGAAATCTGAGCACAGTTTGAGATATTCTTGAGATCCTTTCTAGATGTAACCAAAGTATGCATACAGAAAAAATAAATAAAATAAATAAAACTAGGATATTGAAGTTTTTAGTTCCCTTTGGGCAAAGAGAATTAAATGTGTTTCTTCAAACAAACATCAACAAGCAACATTTATTTATTTATTACATTTTCATAACTTGAGAAGCCCAAAGCTAATCTTGCCAATTAATCTTACCTAATTAAACTGCAAAAATGTTATTGAAATGTCACTTTTTCAGATTAATCAGATCTCTTCTGTTAAAAAGTAGAAGTTAATAATTAAACAACTCTTTTGTATCTTTTTCTGTGTGCTCTGAGAAGGCAGCGTATGATTGAAGACCAGAGCAGAACACGTCACCCTGCATCCAAACGCTCATCACAGTAAAATAAAGTGCTTGTGCCATTTATCTCTTTCATCCAGAAACATTTGAATCAACATTAGTGCCAGGATACTGAAATACTCCCTCCCAATTTCTGAAAACAGCATGAAACGACATTCACAACCTGTTTAACTTCTGTAATCCTGATTAAAACAGAATATTCAGGGATGTTAGGTTGTAATATAGGTTATTATTATTATTATTTTGTTCATCCCTTACCTTCTTTTGCTACATGCAAGTCCACCTGATAAGTTACTTCTTACAAATTTGGAAATCGTAACTATCTTGTAATGTGCATTTGTGTAGTTTTAGTAAAAAAAAAAAAAACATACCTAGTGGGCAAATTCACATGTATATGTCTCTTTTTTCACTTAATGGCAAACACAGGAAGCTTTTTTAGGACTAATGCAAGAATAAAAGTGCAAACAATGTGTCTTAGATGTTTAACTGATGCTTTATGCTTAGTCACACAAGCCTGTCATCTTATAAACCTTACTTTACTGCAGGCATTGTTGCTATTCTTTATCAACGGCACATAAAATGCATATAAAAACAGTCAACATTCACAATTAAAACTTATTATGTCCAGTGCCAATTTGATTCTTGCCTTGAACTCGGAAAGACAGTGCACAAAGAAAATCCCACTGGTAATTATGCCATGACATTCATGTCTTGCAAATGCGATTATTCCGACTTGAAAACAGCACTGCTGACATCAACACAAAAGAAAAGTAATTTCAGAGGTGGAGAAAGTTACTATGTTTCGGTGGATGATTTTGAAAAATGTTTTCTTAAGAATAATACACACTGATGAATCATGCAGAATAAGCAAGGACATTTATTAGGAAAGTAAAAAGGTCAGTTTTGAGTCCATGTTGGCTTTAATATGTGTGTTATATATAGACCTATGAACTATTAAACAGCTGATAAAAATCTATGGCAGGCGTTAATAAGCACAGTGAGAAAACTCACACACACACACACACACACACACACACACACACACACACACACACACACACACACACACACACACACACACACACACACACACATGCCATCAATGAGATAACAGCATTCAGCAGACAATGAGAGTAAATGTTTACAGCCACTGTATGCAGCCTGAAGTCATTAGTGTGGAATGCACCAATATGACCCTAATTAGCACACAGGTGTCAGGGGAACAGAGTGGCAACACAGAGTCAGAAATCATCCCCATCCACACACACACACACACACACACACACACACACAGTCCTCTTAGATTTTCAAGAAAATAAATAGTTTACTGAAGGACAGAAGGGTACAGATAGAGTCACATTACAAGTCTCTTATGGCTCGTTTCCACTGAGCGGTACGGTACGCAATTATTTCCGTTTCCACTGTCAAAAGTTGTGAATGGAACCAAAATGCCGAACCGTACCGTACCACTTTTTCGGTACTCTTCTGTTGGGGTACCTAGCACAGTGGTACGGTACTAAAGGGTGGAGCTAGACTCGCTGCAGAACGTTGATTGGTTGGCAGAGTATCGTCACTTGCGCGTGCTACAAGGGGAAGGACAACATAAGAGGCGCCATTTTTTACCATACAGTTGAAATACAATGCTACTGTTATTGTGTCACGAAATGTAGTTTTTCAGGCATTACACCCCTAGTATACGCAGATGCTACTTATATATGTGGGTTTTTTTCTATCAACAATGCAATTTTGACCTGGTGTGCCTTATTTTCCAAAAATATGGTAATGTAGTGTTTTTTTAAAAAAGATTCAGTCTCACAACCTCAAACCTCTGGCAAATCCAGCGACTAGTTTTTGGAAACGTTCATTGCAGCAGCCTGGGAACTGGTGCAAACATGCACACTGACTCCCGGAAATTGATTGGAGCTGGCGAATTTAACCATTTTTGTATGCAATGCGCATCGGCCATTCTGTGAACGGTCCGAGATTATTGTTCAACAACTGCAGTGCCGTAAGACCGATTACTGAGCGGTTAATACAGATCACACACACAGAGCCCCTCGTGATGAGATGTTGAAATTAAAGCTGATTAGTGTTTGCACTGGCCCTACAGCACCGGCCCTCAGGATCCTCGGCCACATCTCTCTCCCGGTTCTGCCTGCAGTTCGATAAGACGGAGAGAAAATGAGCTTATCAAAAATAATGGATTGTCTCAAACAAAGTCAACATGGACAGCGATAGGACAGGATGTTCAGAGAGAGAACGAGGGCATAGGGTACCATACAGCTAGCGAATATCGGTTTTCCTCGCCCTAGCAAGGAGAAACTGATGAGATGCAAGAGGACAGACACACACGCAAGCAATCAATGCAGCGAGCACGCTACGACCTGTGTGAGAGGAATATTAGCCAAGCAGGTTCAGCCTGCAGGCGCCCGTATGCACGCGCTACAGCCATTAGAGTCCAAACAGAAGGAAATATGGGAGTGACACGCCAGGACACACTAAACCGAGTGTAAAAAAAAAATCAAACATCTCTTCACATGCTGCTGCGCTGAACCTCGGCAGATGGCTGCAAACATTCAGCGGGATAGAACAAGCGTTCTCTGCGCTATGGCAGCCATCCACGTCTGGACCGAAACACAGCACGATGCCGTTCTCAGGGCAGGGCTGTGTAATGAATAATTAAAGAGCAGAGTTTGGCACCTTTCAGGGGAGAGAGGGAAGGTTGGGACGTCCTTTATACAGCCATGTGTGTACCCGAGGCAGCGGATGCCAGCAGGTCAACCCTCATATTATACAGTACTCCAGCCAGACACAGATGGACAAGAGAGAGAGAAAGAGAGTGAGGTAAATGAGTGTTATACTGTAGTGGCAGATGGTTTGTACACACTTTCTATCCAAATAAATATAACTTTGAATAATTTGCTAAACCCTTAACTGTACTGAGGAATTACAGACCTTTATTACCTAGTCCTGGCATGAAACTCTAAATGGTGCAGGCTGATAAGTATTTGACTCATTTGGTAGCGATCACATCATTATCTACATAGCTCAGCTGATTGGTTGCTGTTGCGTCAGAACAATTTGCATTAAAACAAATACCGGGGTGTTGCTGGTAGCAGTATGCAGCAAGCTTTCAGAACGCATTTGGAATCAACATCTAAGTGATAAGTGATTGACGTTTTATTCCATATCTCTGCGCATATTGTGTGGTCCGGTTATTAATTCCTAAACGGAGCAGTCTTTATAAGTTTAAACTAGGTTCATGTTAGAACACTAGTGTTAAGCCGGCCGACAAGGTAGCCAAGGCACACACAGATCCTAAAACATGCGGTCCCATGAAGAAAAAACAACAACAGCAATGTCTGTGAATGTATTGGCAGTAGCAAGTCTACTTGCTCTGCAGTAGCAGCAGCGTAGCAGATCTATTCCACCAAGACCAAATACATTAACATTGCCATATCCATTACCATGCCAATCTCTATTACCATACCAATCTCCTGAGAGTTGTCATGACAGAAATATAATTAAGCACAATAATATTTTATTTAGCAAAGACCTATCTAGACTAACGCTGCATCCAAAATCCCTACTTTATAGAATGTGATAGTACACCAACAGAGTAGTAAGTCCGCCCCATAGACTGAACACGTAATTCGCATGCGCATGGTGTCACCGTTTACACAAATGCACTTTTTTTTAGTTACAGAGACAATAACGGTTTCATTTTCAAAAACATGCACTTTGAAACCCGTTTTCAAAATGTAGCATTTTCAGTCCCCCAAAATGCTGTAGTCGTATAAATGAACGGCCAAACACATAAAAAGTTTTCTGTTTTTAGTTGAAAACAGTGTCATGTAAACAACACATAAAAAATGTATAAGAAAAATTACAATTAAACATAGCAAACATTTTATATGACACACCAAACAGGACATCCTGTAAGGAATAAAAATCACAGATGATATCTCGTTCAAGTCAAAATGCAATCCTTGATATTCAGTTTGCTAGAAAGCAGAGCACATTGAGACTTTATCTTAGTCCCCTGTTTTTCAGATTTTTCTACAGAGAAAAATACCCTAGTAATCTTGTGTAATCCCACGAGAGAACAAAACAGTGCTTTGATTTGCCAAGACGGCAGCGTTTGCAATCAAAAGTCACCGAAATACCAAATCTTTGCTCTATATTCTTACTATATGTGTTTTTTAAGTCTCCATAAGAATTTTAGGAGAAACATCTGAGACATGATACTTGAAGAGATAGTCAAGTCACCTTCATAAGCTCTTTTTACAATACAGATTGTTGCAAAGCAACTTTACAGTGATAATAGGAAATTAATGCAACAAAGATTGTTTTGGCTGTGCAGCAGCTCTAGAAGAAAGTCATTGTCTAGCTTAAGTTTTTAATTGATTCATTTCCGTTGTAAAAATCATTAGTTATTAAGTTAGGAGCCACTTACACGACACAGATTTCAACTGAAAACAGAAAACATTTAATGCGTTCTGGCTGTTCAATAGTTCACCCATTAAGTTCACTCACCCTCATGCTGTTCCAAACCTGTATGATCTTCTTTCTTCTGTAGAACATAAAAGAAGATATTTTGAAGAATTTTGGTAACTAATCAGTTTCGGTGACCATTGACTTGCATTGTATGGACAAATGTTTTGCAAAAGAATACATTACAAGTTTGGACTTTGGAACAACATGAGGGTGAGTAAATGATGACAGAATTTTCATTTTTAGGTGGACAATTAGCACGTACCTCTAAAAGCATTACTGAGAACTCAATTAATTTTTCTTAAGCTATGAAAGGGTCTCTGAGCAATACAATTTTCCTCGGGGAATGACAATTTACCGCAGAAAGAATTTATAAGCCTTTACTGAATTTATAGCCCTGAGGAATTACAAGCTTTTATTTTAGCAAAGACTTCTGATAAAGTCAAAATATCTTTATTTCCTTTCATTTACTGCTCTCAAAGGGGTCCAAGCATGTCTTTTGATCATATGGTGTATAGTTGGTGCATAGTTATTACTAGACCAATATTACATTTGTAGCATTTGAAAATGAAAAACAAAAAGACAAAAAGGTCAAGGATTATGCTTGTGGATAATGATTTATTTGGCTTGAGATTATTTTGGCACATTACTGAGAGTCAAGTATTTCTCTGAAAGTATCAAAGCTGACGCTCCTAACCAGAGAGTTATATTCAGGTCAAAGACAAGCAAACGCTGGGTCGGTTTCCCGCCCACTCTCTTGTTGTTTCCGAACCAGGGCCTCCTCATTGTGTTTGAGAGGCATTTGATGCGTATTAACATACAAAACACAAAATCATGGGAAGGGGTTATTGGGGCGGTCAGAGAAACTTTCGGAAGTTGTAAAGCTCCTTCAGAACCTTCACAAAACAACGTTTTTCCCCTCTAAATTCGGCACCCAGGGCTCGTCTTTCTGCTTGTGACCCCTAGGCTGATCCCAGAGCAGGGCTGAAAGAACGCATTGAGTGGGTGAGGGGCCCTGAGCGGCCATCTCAGGATCAGGCTGACAGGGTCAGAAGCAAAAGTGCCCCCTCTCCTCACCACGCTAGACGTAGCGCTAAACAAGTTACACAAAAGCTGGGACAGACAATACCGAACCACTCCTACAGACTTCCTACATCTTGGTTGTGATCAGGATAGAAAGGCACATTGTGAAATCTGTTACCTTGAAAAAGCCAACATTGAATTTAAACTTGCAATTATTCTTATTTTTCAAAGATACAATTTCTTACTCTATCTACTCATTGAGCTTTAAAGCTACCTGGGTCAGACCTTTAGTCTGTTATATTTTCGAAATGATCGTGATTTCGGTTCTCCTAATACGGAACCTTAAAATTGGCTCATTCGGTATTCCCAAAATGAGCAAAAACTGTTCAAACTCCAACTGTCATAAATTAAAATCTAAACATAAACAACCTCCTTTTCTCTCACCCTAGCAACCACTCAGAACACCCTAGCAACCTGTTTGTCTGAGACTGCATAGCCTTGAAACCTTAAAACTTCAAGCCTTTAAAACTCCTTAAATCTTGAATCTATTCAGTGGCGGAGCCAGAGGGATGTCCGCCCCAAAATTGTATTCACAACTGGCAGTTGCTGATGCTGATTTTTTATTTTTTATTTTTTTACTTTCGCTGGCAGCGAGTGCAGTTTTCAAACGGGCGAGCAGAGGATGAGAGAATATGGTTGCAAGATACCGAAGAATAAGAAAACATCATATTTGAAGTAAGTTTTTAAGGTTTAACATCAGGGTTGTTTGCTCTGAATACATTTTATGAGACTCTGTGTGAGTTAATAAGGCTGCAATAGGCTACGAGTTAATCAGACTAGAGAGATCGGTTTTCAATTAAGCATAACAATCCGTATGCTTACACCTGTGCTAGTACTGCGCATATACCATGCCGTGTGTACGTTAAAGTATACAAATGTTTAGCTAATGTGGGGAAGTAGGCTCCAGCTCTCAGTGTTCAGCGAGTTAACATTTGGCAGTTTGAAATCGATTAGGTAGCTCAGTTAAGCTACTTCAGTTCTTCAGCCCTCCCCCCCATTGACGAGTTTATGGTTTTCTGTGTTTTCACTGTTATAAGGTATGGGGCACTGTCTATTACGCATCTCCTGAACGAGTACCTCCAGATCAAAATGCAGGCAAAGAAGCAGAAACAAGCGATATCATAATGCGATCACTATAGGACCGTGAAGTTTTGGGAGTGTTGATGGACTCGATCTACTCATCTGTGTTTTGATCATCATTCTGAATCTGATCTGGATGTAGTCTCTGATAAAAAAAAAAAAAAAAAATCAGCTTTTTGCTCATGTTGTTTATTTATGAAACTTACCAACATTCAAGTGTTGATAAAAAAAGGATGCATGAAGCTAGAATAAAACGTAAAAAAAAAAAAAAAAAGCAGAGGGTCTGTTCTTTCTTTTGATATATTGCATGTTCAGATATTAATACAACAAAATATTCAGGGGTGCCATGAAATTGTGAAAATGACTAAAAACGCTGGCGGTGGCTGACAACTTTTTTTTAATATTTTTTTTTTTAATGCTGGCAAGAAAAAATTAGGATAAAAATGTTGGTAATTGGATGATTAGATGTAACCATAGGCTGTCATATTTTTGCACAGGATCAATTACACATGAAAAGAAAGTGAAATATATCAGAGTTATTTTTAAAGAAGCACAAACAGGCAGATCAGGTGCAAACAGACCCCAGCCCTTGCATCACCACTGGACCCCAGAGCAGCTCCCTACCTGAGGCTAGTCAGAGTCAGTGTGGTCAGACTTCAGGAGCATCTACCAGACTCAGGCAGTTAATCACATACCGAATTCAGGAACTTAAGTTGAGATGATTTTGTCAAATTAAAAGGATAGCTGACCCAAAAATGAACACAAAAAGAAGATATTTTAAAGCATTTTGGTAACCAAGTTGTTTTGCGTTCCCATTGACTTCCATTGTATTTTTTCTTTCCATACAAAGGATGTTGATGGGAACCAAAACTGTGTGGTTACCAACATGCTTTAAAATATATTTTGTGTTCCGCAGAAGAAGGTCATATACTGTAGGTTTGGACCTTTAAAATGTTGGTTCATGTGTGTTCTTGTTGTTGATGGCTGTGGCATTTATATTGTGATTATACACTGATGGTTCTTGTGTTATAAATAAATGTATCAAGAGAGGACACAGATACCTCTGATTACTGTGTGTGTGTGTGTGTGTGTGTGTGTGTGTGTGTGTGTGTGTGTGTGTGTGTGTGTGTGTACCCCCGAAAGAATTAGTGACCACCCCCTGGCCACCCCAAGTATAAAACTCTAGTTCTGCCACTGAATCTATTTTAGATCTACTTCAAACATTCATTGCAGGCTTTCTCTAGCCAACACCAACGTTTGTCTTCACAAACTTTTTTTTCTTCTATTTTTCAATTCAAGACTTTTAAAGACCAAATGAAATAAAAATGGATATTTTGTGGCTCTCCATCTAAATGCTAGTCTGTATGATGGTTGCATTTAAAACTTAGTCATTTTCTTCATGGGAAAATTGCTGATTCATCTTTTCTGCTGGAGAATATATTTTTAACCCAATATAATAGTCTTTCGAGTGGAAACATCCATTCCCCATAAACTATAAATACCACTGCCTCAGAAGTAAACTGAAGTCTGATTCATGGGGTCTTGTCATTTATGGTATATACATAAAGCCTCTAGGTTTCTTTCAGATGGAATATTCTTTGGCAGAAACTTGCAGCCTAAACTCTACAAATGCTAATAGCAAAACTTGTGTAACCCTAACATTGACGTTTGTTCATTCATTTACAGGTACTCTGAGAGTGTTTGCCTGCAGTTTCGGTGAGTACTGATCTATAGATCTTTTTTTCTGTGCAGTTTCATAAGTGCCACAATATGCCTCTAACGTCTCATCAAACGCGATAAGCGTTCCAATCGCTTCAAAACTCGACAGGAGCCCACACAGTTTCTCCCTGTAGTGCTGGCCTGCTTTCAGAGCCAAACCATCCTCATTCAAGTCCGCTCCCACTTCCTCTCTCTCCCCGAACAGCAGAAATCCCTTTTTGTCTTTGGCTCAAAGTGGTCTCTAATCCGTTTATTAGCCTGAAAGCTACTGGGACGTGAAGACAAACCACATGATTCCTCTGCCCTGCTCCTCTCTCCGCCCCCCCCCTCGGGAGGAGAGCCTCGCCTTGCCTCATACTAACAGCTAGCGTGATTTATACTTTTGTCGGCTCCTGGTATCTCCCCTAACACCTCGTAATGTGTCCCTCTTGCTGTGCCGCCCTGGCCAAGCTAAATGGCTAAACGACTGACAGTGAAACAGCACTGCTAGGTCAGACAAGGCAAAACCCATCATGTCCTCTACTCTTCTAATTAACAACCATTGCTCTCAATTACCAACACACACATACACGCTTGTACCGCCAATGGCTCAAACACACATTCTTTCACATTATCTCCAGCAGGGGCATAGCAACAATGACTTTAAAAACACCATGAAATAGTGGGCATATTGCACGTCACAGACACAAACACGCTTTGCTTCTTGCTTCTTGCTATCTGGACATTCTCATAAAGGAATGCAGAGATTTGCCTAGATTAACAGTCTGGACCAGTCAACGCTAGTTTTCGAAAGTCAGAACAACTTGCAGAGTTGAGTTGACAGATTTCACAGAAAGTTGTGTAATGTATGATGGATTAAGACTGTTTAGCTTCAGACAATGATTCCCATCCAGTCTGAGGATATAAAACATGTTTGATATTTTGAGACAATTTAAAAACACATTTTGTTTTATATAGCAGCGAGGCATATTTCTGCATGAGCTTGTTGGGTTTGGAATAACCTAAAATTCTGGTAGTTTGTGATCATCAGTCATTTAGTGAATGACACCCAATTTTTCCTCTGTAACCATTTACAGTCGGCAAATGTATGATGCCTAGTTGTTTTTTTGTTTTTGTTTTTCAAATCATTTTCAAATGTAAAAATATTTTTAAAGTCTTGTAGTGCATGTTTTGTTCATCATAAACATTTTCACAAATGAACACTTTTTATGAATTTTGAAGCCTAAATACAGTCAATTAGAATTTGAATTAGAATAGTTTGCAAGAGCATGATTATAAACATAACAAGGCTGTGAAAGAGGACTATTGAGCAGATGAATTTACCTGTCCGGCCTGATGACGTTTAATGTTCCTGACAACCTCTTTAGTTGTAGCCACTTGTTAGCAACCACATTTTTCAAAACAAGTAAAAAATAAAAAAAAAAATACAAATAAATTCATTGGAATTCATAAAGGTGTTTGCCTGATGTATTTTGTTTTGTAGAATAAAAAATATCTTGAGCTTGTGTTAATTACAGACCTTATTTCAGACATTTACCCAAAAACCCATTCAAGAAACCCATTGACTCCAGGACAATGAAATCAGAAGTGCTAAAATGCTAACTCATTTCTGGGTTTTGGCCTACAAAAAGATGCCATCCCTGCAGCACTGTATAGCTTACTTACAAAATAGCTGCCCAGGGAAATTTCCAAGATGGCGACCAAATTGATTGATTGACTTTAATGTGACTTTGACTGAACAATCACACTTGCGGCCACAGCCTTTCAGCAAACCAGTTGCAAAGAATGTTAGCGCTGGAAAATGTTACGTCACCTAATTAATATTCATAAGCCAAGCTGATTTATGAGTCCCCTTCCATTTTTCAGATCATTCCTACAACCAAGATCTGCAGCCTCTCTCTCTTTCTCTCTCTCTCTCAGGACGCTCCAGGGTGCACATTCTGAGATATGTGAGCCAAAATAATACAGCACTCACTGTAAATATTTACTATTATATATTAGACAGTCTGGCCAGTGTCCTCCAGCCCTACATTAATCATCATTCATCTATCAAATTGTGTTATGACTGAATGATCAATACTGACACAGGTGCCAGATCTTATTTACCAGAGAGAGAGCGAGAGAGAGCGAGAGAGAGCGAGAGAGAGAGAGAGAGAGAGAGAGAGAGAGAGAGAGAGAGAGAGAGAGATGGAGAGGGAGGGAGAAATAAAGGACCTTCTTTGTTCAGACAGGAGCACAAAATGTCTGCTTGCTAAAGTCTCTGACTGCTGTAATATTTATTCTGATAGGAGTGACCAGACAGGGATTCTTCATCAAAGAAACTAGTTGTTCAAGCGGGAACAGATGAAAAGATCACTATTCACTTTCCTTTGATATCCAACTTCAATTGTTGGAAAAAAAAGATTTTTTTTTCTATCTACCTGTAAAGCTTTCATAAAAATTATTCTGTCGTGGCTGGGTTGCAGAAACTAGGAGAAATGGATCTAAATGCTGCAGTTTTATTCATAAAACTCAAGAGGAAACAAAACACTCAAGAGCAAACTCGAGGCAGGAACAGAACAACCTAGCACAATGTAACAATAATGGACAAATGAAGTGAACACAACACAGAGTTTAAATAGACCAAACTAATTAATTAACGAAATTAACATCAGCTGTGACAGATAATAAAGCAATGTAAAACCATGGAAACTATAACAGAAACACAGAAAACCAGAAGCTAACATATAAAAGCATCTTCACTTAAGGCATATTTTCTCATGGCCAGCGCTGCGTAATATATGTTTGTTGAAAAACGAATAAATCAATTCAAGAAGAAAACCCCATGAGCCACAGCTACTGATCTCCACACACATATTAGCTAATGTGTAAAATACATGTGTACAAATAGGTGAACCACAATTACCCGTATCACACCTCAATAGCATCAAATGTGTTTTGCAATACAACATGAACACACGTACATTGTACCTAAAATTAATTAATTAATTAATTCATTCATTCATTCATTCATTCATTCATTCAGATGTAATATAGTAGTTAAAGACACCTAATATAAAGTGTAACCACATTGATACATTTTGCTTAAAGAAAATGCATTTTAAATTTGAAGACAATTAAGCATGTTTCCTGCCAAATTCCTATTACTGCAATGCTGATAATAATAATAATAATAATAATAATAATAATAATAATATACTTAAATTAATTACAGTTTTTATGTGCGTACAGATGATTTTCATTACTATTTTATAGAAGAAAAAAATATTCTTACAGAATTTATTTGCATCATATTACAAATTTGTTAATGAAAATATTCTTTATTGTCATTAAAATTATGCTATGTTTACAAAAACAATTCACAAAATAAAACATAATCACATAACAGTAAAATATTAGACATTATTCAAATATAAAAAACATCTTTGATTTTTGGGTAAGATACAACATTTCTTTCTGAGATTTTCCTGCATTATGCAAAGGTAAATCTCTCCACACAATACACCCTACAAGACCTAGCACTTGTCTGAGGCGATATAATAAATATGATCAAAGCACATCCACTAAACACATGCACTCTCTCTCTCTAACATATCAATTCATAGAATCACTCACAGTAATAACAGCTTTGAATAACTGCAGGCAGGGAAGTGAATGAATGAGTGACAGATATTTTTCATGGCTAATGTTCAGTAAAGCTTCACCATAATAAAAGGCTTAAGACAAGGATTTTTTTTTGGTAACCAAGTAACACGTCTGTCTCCGGTAAAACAATTAGTGTTTACTTAGGATTTATCAATATGATTAAGTCTAAAATAGATCAATCAGACTTTTATGATGGGTTTGAGACTTGAAGTCATGAGGGACTTGTAGAGAAGGCAGAATTTCTAGCTGTTGTCAAACAGTAATATGACATTATGTCTGGTGCAAATCTTTTATCTTTTAACATAAACGTTTCATTCAAGGTGACCTACAATATCCCATTTCATAGATAGCCCCACTGAACCAATGCACTGATAAACATATTTTATAGAATGTCCAGTTTTCTTTTTTCATTATGGGGACTTGCAAGCAAAAAAGCACCATAAAAGATAGTGGTGTCAACAATAATCGATTCGGCGATGCATCGCAATGCGGGGCATGCACGATTCAGCATCGATGCGGCAAAGTGCCATAATCGATTATGTCACTGTTTTAGGGGTGTAACGGTACGCGTATTCGTATTAAACCGTTCAGTACAAGGCACGCATTTTCAAACCGAACGGTTATTTCAAATGTAAGCGCGTCGCGAGCGCGCTCAATGTAGACGCTGGCGCGACCACAACATCAAATGGCAAACGCAATGTAAGCGGAACGAAACTGAGCTACTCGTGACGGACTGTTTATCAGTTTGGACCAACGCAGCGCGAGCCGATCTTATAAGCTACTACACAGCGCTAAGAGATCCAGTAAAGAAAGCATTTGAACTCGCCACTAAAGTAATAACATCGCTGCGAGATCTAGCGAGAAACATTCACATTTCTCCATTATTAACGGATCAAACAGCGCTGACGTGGAAGCCAGGAAGAAACATTGTGACATGAATGAACAATCCAGTGTCCACAGATCTGCAATATTCACCATGGATTTACTGTAGTAACACTAACTGCAACTTTGGAAGTTTGGCAGGAATAGTACAGGCTATGCTTTCAAGTAACGTTATGTCGGATTTATTTCGACATTATGAATAACATTGCTGCCCTCAAATGTTAATCTGAACTAAAATAAACATTTGTTTATAAGCACAAAATTATTTTTTTTTTCCAAGGAGTTTTGTTTTATATGCTCATAAGAAGAGTCAATTATAGCTCCATCATTGCTCAAAGAAAAAAATGTCATACTTTATGATGTTAGCTCTAATAAAAAAAAAAAATAAAAAAAAAAATCAAGGAAATTTCTCTGGCATTTCTTTCTTTTTGCTGTATCGAAAACGTACCGAACCGTGACACAAGTATATCGTATTGAACCGTTACACCCCTACACTGTTTATTTTCTGTCCTTGAGTTGGACAATAAAGTTGAAATTTAATTTCAAATGGTTCTCAAGCAGAGAGAAGAGAAACATTTCTCATTCAAAGCACTGAAAGCAGTGATTTATGCTTTCTTTTTCAGGTTTGAAAATGCCATATTCAATACCCTGAACCATTCAATTTTATTTTATTTAATGACATTTATGTCAAAGATACAGGAGAGTGATAATACAAACATAGCAGCCAATAAAATCTGTTGTTCAATATCTGACTGCTTGTATTGCCATATGACTGATGAAAATTTTGCCTTGTTGTGTGCAGTAGAATTTTGATGCATCGCAATGCATCGGAGAATCGAATTGAATCGAATCATTACCTGGTGAATCGTAATCGAATCGAATCGTGAGGGCAGTGCCAATGCACACCCCTAATAAAAGATATAAAATGCTCCACATGACTCATGCGCTATATAAGTAATTTAAAGCCATAGCTTTGTGTGAGGAACAGAATGAAATCTAAGTTATTCAATGAGAAATTTGCCCCTCATCCCTGTGCTGTAGATTTGAAATATCATTCATTTCAGATATGGAACATCAGACATTCATTTCAAATATAGATCATTTACAGTGAATAAGGAATGTGCTAAATGCGCATGCAAATTAAGGGGATAAATGTATGATCATTTTAATAAATATATAAGAATGAACTATTTATTATTATTATTGATATCCATAATTTTTTTCCCCTCTAGGTCACCTTTACTTATTATTGATTCTTGACCATTAAGCTTCTACCATCACAACTGTTGACTATGATCACTATGATCACAAAGGGAAAGCTCAAAAATCCAACAAGCAGCACACACATCCTCATAAATAAATAATAATAAAAAAAAACTGGCTATTAAACCTTAACATTATATAAGTGCTGTTATGTAAGTACAACAGACTACTAAAAATAAAGGCTCTTTCGGCCTGACCTCTTATACAGTAAGGCAGTGAAAAATTCAAGAGATAATAGGGGGGCTCAAAAATGAAAACATTTATGCAACTACTTGATGTATGTAAATCCGTGAACTCTTCAACTGTTGCCCTAAAGTAGGGCGTTAGTTCCCTTTCACTGACTTGGTGAGGATCGAAACAACATCACTACATATTTTTAACCAGCAATGCCTCCTCTCTGGTTCAGGATTTCATGATTTCATGAGTAAAGCCAAGCAGGAAAACAATGGTATATGAAAATCTTTCTCTCTCTCTCTCTGACTCTGTCTCTCTCTCTTTCTCTGTCTCTGTCTCTGTCTCTGTCTCTCTCTCTCTCTCTCTCTCTCTCTCTCTCTCTCTCTCTCTCTCTCTCTCTCTCTCTCTCTATCTCTCTCTCTCTCTCTCTCTCTCTCTCTCTGTCTCTGTCTCTGTCTCTGTCTCTGTCTCTGTGTGTGATTATTACCTTTCTCTGTTTGCAGGATAATTCCCCTTTTTGGCCCTGCGCTCTGCCGGGCCCCGTTACTCCAAACAAACAGAGCAGAAGCTCTGGAGGGCTTCAAGCTAATGTAGAAACAATATCCTCCAGCTCTCAAACCGCATGTTAATGCTTGCATCTGTGGTGCCGGCCACTCGACGGGCTCAGCCACTGCAAACTGCCCCGGTAGAGCCGCGGCTCTCTCCTTATTAGCAGGCCTGACAGCACACCGTAGACAGAGCGGAGGGGATTAGACTGGACTCTAGAGAGACGAAAGACAGAAGCGCTCAGTATCACCGCCCGTACATGTGTACAGAACAACTCTCGTGGGTTTTAAAGAGGGATATGAGCAGTGCCAGACTGGCTGTGACTTAGACTCAGCCTGAGAGATAAAGAGACAGAGATGCCCTTACAGAAATGTTTTGGGTTTGACAATATTTGTGGCATAATGGCACTTGCTTCAGAAAATGTCAACTGGTTCATTGGAAAAACGTAACATTGGCAACATTTTTGCAAAACGCCAAATGCGTACCAATATGTACCATGTACATATCACTGCAGTTTCAAATAGAAATGAACACTAGAGGCAGTAAAACAGCAAGCACTTTTAATCGTTTTCACACACAATTATGATTACAGGGGCAGATTATGGATTAATTAAGACTTGTTTGCACGCAGCTCCTTGCACCATTATATTGTGACCTCAAAACACTTTTTACTATAGTGTATGATTTGTAAACTAACATGTTTTGGAGTTTCCATCACTTAACCAGCTCCATATGTTTGGTTTTACTGACATACTAATCTTACTCGGTAGCTCAGCTGGTACAGAATTGTACTTGTTGTGATACGGAGAGCTTGGGTACGAATCCTGTGAAAAATTAGTTACAGTAAAAGAGATAAAAAACAAGCTAAAATGGCATGGTTCTGATTGCGTTTTTATGTCACATTCGCTTTTGTTAAAGGTTGTATCAGTGATTTCAGGCCCAAAAATAAATGATCACATTCATCTAATCTTTCCTAACGATCCGCTAGCTGCCCGCCCCGTCAAAAAAACACGTCTCTGTAGGCAGCCTAGGCTCTGAGATCTACACACAAAAACAAATGGTTTAGCCAAACACTCAAAACCAAAACAAATAGTGTTCCAACCAATCACCGACAGGGGCGGGTGTTGTGAGGTTTTCGCGTGCAGCCGTCATAGGCAGCCGTGCACGAGTGCAAAACCTCACAACACCCACCCCTGTCGGTGATTGGTTGGAACACTATTTATTTTGGTTTTGAGTGGTTGGTGAACCACTCAAAACCAGATTGTTTTTGTGTGCAGATCTCGGAGCCTAGGCTGCCTAGAGAAACACGTTTTTTTGCCGGCATGCTTATGGGGCAGGCAGCTAGCGGATCGTTAGGAAAGATTAGATGAATGTGATCATTTATTTTTGGGCCTGATATCAATGATACAACCTTTAACACTATCGGGTAGGTTTAGGTTTAATGTGGGTGTACGTTATATCTTAAAATGGAACATTGAGCTTTTAGCGCCACTCACTGGACATTTCACTTTGATACTGTCGCAAAACGTGCACGATGCAACTTATTTAGCATTTTGCCAAAACGTTGCCACAGGTACGTTTTTCTAATGAGCCTGGGCTGGAAAATGTTTACCTTGTCCATGATTTTTTTTTTTAAGTTGAATACAGTAAGCAATAAGGCCACACTGTAAGTGAGACAATATATCATTTTGAATCAGAAGTTGCAATGTTTGTATAGGAATGTGGTTATGTCAATTCTATTATAAAATTTCAATAAGATAATAGTGGTGTGCCAGATCGCTGTAGCTGTCTCAGTTTAGCTGTCTTTATTACTAGTTATAGCATGAAAAATTATCAATAAGCAAAGGAAGCAAAGCAAAGATGAAATACAACTTGCTCAAATGTATCATACAACCTCTGACGTCAATGGAATTTTTACACTTTTACCCAGTGGTGGACAAAGTATTTTTACTTTGTTACTTAAGTACATTTACCAAGTATTTGTATTTTATCAGAATATTTTTATTTTGCAAAAGACATTCCAAAGCATAATTTATTTTATTTACTCCATTACATTTCATTAAAAAAACAAAAACAAATAATAACCCCCCGTCCTCGTTATTTTGAAGGGAGGAAATCGACCTTGAAAATATGTCAGCTATGTCTGATTCATGAATAAGCTGATTTTTCTTTTTAATGAACATGTTAAATCGATCCGCAAATCGCATTGAATGATTCATTCATGAGTTGGACTGATCCAATCTCAGCTGTTTTCAAGTCAACGACACATTGATTCAATGATCTGGTCAGAGGGAGTCTTCAGTTAACAATTCATTGAATTCATTGAATTGTTCAAATCTGACTCAGTGTGCCAAGAACCGCAAGATCCTCAAGTGTGCGCACAACTCATGGCGTGAAAACTAAATTACTAATATTAATATTTAGTATTGATCATTGTAAATGAAAATCATATTTAAGTAATGACTGCCAGTTGTTTGTAAACTAAATCTGCTGTAAAAGGCAAGTTGTTTAAGCCCAATTGCATGAAATGCTTGATTGTGTGATGTCCTTCTGTACGGGATTGGCTACCCAAGTAAAAAAAAAAAAACAATGGCTACTTTTTCAGCCAGTTCAATTGTTTGTGACATTTACTTGCAATGTCTGAGAGAAAATAGTTTCTACACCATTTTTTTTTTCAGTCTATGTCAAGTCAAGTCAAGTCAAGTTTATTTATATAGCGCTTTTCACAGTACAGATTGTATCAAAGCAGCTTCACAGTATTAAATTAAAATAATACATCAATGTTTGTTTCTAGTGGAAAACGTCCACGTTTGGTAATACTGATCAATAGTATTGTTGATTGATTAATTAAATTAAATATCCCCAACTGAGCAAGCCAAAGGCAACAGTGGCAAGGAACCGAAAAAACTCCATCAGGTGACCTAATGTAGAAAAAAAAAACTTGGGAGAACCCAGGCTCAGTCGGGGGCCAGTTCTCCTCTGGCGTTTATGAACTAGAGGTCGGATTTAACTGTAAGATTGAAAGTATTATATGAATGCCTGGCTGAAGAGACGCGTCTTAGTTTTAAACTGGGAGAGCGAGTCTGAGTCTATGTTTACTGTGAGTGGAAGCTGTTGCAATGTTGGGTCCCATTTTATATTAAGTGTCTTTACCTATGCACTAACATTTAAATTTTGACATGAAATTATTTGATACACTGCATTTATTGTTTACATACATGTTTTTCCATTGTACTTAGATTTTTAAAAAATGCCTGCATGTAATTACAGCTGTAATTAATTTCTGTAATTACATCTATAATTACACTGTTAGCCTTCATTTACACCTTAACCCACCAAACCTGTCCTAACCTAACCGCATCCCACCTCAATTGCAGCAAATGTGTTTTGAATACAACATGAACACAATAAATACATTGTACCTAACTATTATTATTAATGATTTAAGTATAACAGTAGTTAAAGACACCTAATATAAAGTGTCACCTTATATAAAATGACCCCATATTGTGTATTTAACACGCCTGAAAAGCAGCATTGACAAATCAACATCCAGGACTAGACGTGTATAATAAACTTAAAATTGCATACTGTTTTCAAAGTATAGCTATACAGTAATTTAACATAATATATTTTACACATCTTGTCTGTGCAAAAAATATATTCAGTATTTAAATTCATAGCATGACCATATAAAGCCTGTAAACCCAGTAATTGTCATTACATTATGCAGAAAGATACAAGAAAATGAGATCCAGCATTGAGAAAAATCACAAAGAGTTTTTAGGAAAATACATGCTGCACATTTATGCTTTTAAACTCCTAAAGCTGGGACTGTTGACTTTCATTGTAAGTGCCTTACTGCAACTATGATTTTTGTTTAGCTTTTTTATTTTAAAGAAGAAAAAAAAAAACATTTTCTGTGGTAATCGACATTATGCTGTTAATGTTGTCGATAGAGCTTAACCTGTATTGAACCTGGAACATTACTTTAAAGGCTGGATTATGTCCAGTGAGTTGATACTGGACATAGAGCTGAAGGTCATTGCTGAGAACTACTCACACACACACACACAGAGTTTTGATATCGCTGTGCGGGAGCACTCTGACTTTGCGATAACAGAGAACCCATGATTTACCTGAAGGAGCTGACAGCTTTACCCAGAGAGACAATGCGCACATGTACAGACCCGTCTGCAGGAGGCGTGTGGTGGGACGAGAGGGTGGAGTGTCTGTCTTTGCTGACTCCATCTGTTCAGTGTTAAGGCTGACACAGGCATATGCAGGCAGACTGAACCAGAATGAGACTTCACATAGTAAAAACAGCTTCATCACGCCGTGTGTCATGAGTCACTCTTCCTCTAGATCAGGAATTGAGGTAAAACACAGGGAACTTCCCAAAAAAAAACACACCCATGCTCTCAATCCTTAAATAACGTGAGAGAACCCGTTCTTCCCCGGAAGATATGTTGCCCTAAAACCTTTCTCTTTTTTGTTAAAGTGTTCTTTTTGAGTCTCAGTGCAATATCTGCTTCATCTCTGGAGCCATAAGATTGGATCTACTCCATCTGTACAGGTGATCAATATGTAGTGGGCGAGAGAGAGAGAGAGAGAACTCTCAAAATATCACAGGAGCTCATGAGAATATGTGGTATGAACTTTACCAAAGACAAACAAAGCCAAGAGAAAAGGTTCATTTTGGGTTTTATTGACATTAGGATTGACATTGACAATCAGGAGCGGGCAAAAGTTGGACTGCTAATGAGCATAACGTTCAACATTAAGTTCAAATCCCAGCGGGTGATTCATGAACAGGCAGAATACTGTTCTCCTGTATCATCACCGGGTCATTCACCACATGATTACCCCAGGAAGAGCTGTACAAGTCTTTCTACTGTTAGCCACTTTGAGAAAGATAGAGTCTGATAAATTACTAATATCTGTGTCAGCCCTTGTACAGTCAGATAATGTGTCAAACATACTATTGCTTTTGTCTGAAAACATCCTATAGCTTTTGCTCTTCATAGGATATGTTCCAAAACCAACTGACTTTTAAAGCAGCATCATAAAATGTAACCACATAAGTAATTGAGTTGGGAAACAGTCCAGCAAGCCACACAAATACAGCTTTTCATGCAAACCCACAGTCATGACTCACAATTCATTCTCTAAGCTAATACTCTGGTAAGCATAAAAACACAGAACACACACATATTTGTTAAAATATTTTTTTTCCCCAATTACATTCAACAGTTTATTTATTTTTTACTTCTGTAATTTACATTTCTAAGATCCAGAGTGCATCCAGACTAGAGCTGCACAATTCTGGATTAACTGAGAATGACAATTTTTGTTTTGTTTTGTTAAATAGAGATCACAATTCTCCCATGATTCTGAACAGACAACTAATGCTGGGGACAAACTTAACAACTAGCTGAAACAGTCTGTATGTGTGTTCAGTTCAGTCTCAGGATGTTTCCAATGACTGGAACAGATTTTAAACACAGACTGAACGCAACTGTCTCTGACTCGGCGCGTTTGGGCATGATCAGTCGTGAGTATCAAATTACATTCATAATCAGCCTTAAAGTCGTTAAGTGTGTCCCCGGCTTAAGGCTGGAATATACTAAATGACTTTTAAAATCTGAACAGATTTTTAAACAGCAGGCTTCATACACTTGCCAACTTTTTTTAATAAAATACACTAAACAGAAACACGTGACGCATTCTTCAGTGATTTTTCCTTATTTATAAGGATTTCTGTATTCTGCGTTTTCTAACACATTTATTTCATGCATGGCATGCGCGAGCTCGGGGCTCCATCTAGTATAGTATCTCAATATGATCAAGCGCCAAGCTCGTGATCCGTGATCTGGTCTGGATGGTACGTTTTTCCTTTTTTTTGTCTTTACCCGATCTCATAAGTCGTCTCCATTTTTTCTCGATCTTTGTGACTTCGCACCCTTGATTTCCATTGTCTGGTCAGCGTATTATGGACACTATTTATAAGCGATGCTGATGCATCATACAGTATATGTGTTTTCTAAAATCGGCTCAAAATACCAAACATGTTTTGATGTCCTCAGACTGGATGGAATCAAAGTCTGAAGCTAAAAAATCGGAGTCTGTGCCCATCATACACTACGTAATTTTCTGTGAATTCGGACAACTCTTGGTCAGACATTTGGGAACTACTGCCGACTCACCCAGATCTCAAATCAGGACAAAAATCTGAGCAAAAGGCGTGTAGTTGAGTGAATGATTCATTAATACTTCAATTGTTACATTATTGGATTAATTGTTTTTGAACGAATCTCTTGAATAAATGATTCAATGACAAATACATTTTTAACAGTCACTTGTTGCACCTAGTGGCGTAACAATGCAATTCATACAATTGTTATTTGAAGCGGCAAGTTACTTTGAAAAGGTGATGTGATAGTTCTATTTCAGTTATCATTATAATATTTGTAACAGAAATAACAATACAGTGTGGTTGAAAAGACCTAAACATGCAGCGCGAACACAGAATTTTGCGAATCGTTGTCATTTAGGAATAAATGGGTGGGTGTTTAAATCGAGATTGCGATCTTTTAACGATTAATCGTTCAGCTCTAATCCAGACCTGGGGTGCGTTTCCCGAAAGCATCGTTGGCCAACTATGGTCGCAAGTTCCGTCGTTACCAATAGAGTTCAATGGACATTGTGATGAACTTGCGACCATAGTTGGCCAACGATGCTTTCGGGAAATGCACCCCTGAATAAGAGTTTGCTAAAACAGTGCCTATAGATATCTGCCTGTTGGGAAGGATCAAGCTGCCTAGGGAAGCAGCTCACCACGCTTTGGAATAGATCATTTAGCCATATGGTAATGGATTTGAATTCCCATTTTTCCTCTTTTAAGCACAGGGGCGTACATGAGCGAGGCTGCGTTTTTTGCAAAGGGAACATAAATTTCTAGTCTTCTGATGCATGAATGTTTGAACTTGCATCTAATTTTAGAGTCATTACAGGTTAAACCAGCAGACGACTGTTTCTAGCTTCAGGTCTGTTCACCTAGCAACCAGATGTCCCTGGCAAAGAGAAGTCCTTTATGTGTTACACTCTGACCTCTTACAAAACAAAACATATTTAACCCTCACCTCCTACACACACACACAGAAAGCAGGACAGTTCTGCTGCTGAGGGGAGGAAACGCTATAGTGAACAAATACGGTTGTGTGAATGCTACTGGGGCACATTCTCATACAGAGCCATGTGAGTGCCAGCAGGCCAGTGTTCGGAGACAGCAGAGGAGGGGGGGCTGGGATCTTTGCAAACAGTCCATAAAGAGACCCTGCCACCCTCCCGTTCACATGCTAATGAGAGCCACTTTGTGTGGGGGTTAAAAAACTCTCAGGGGTCCGAACAACGTCGATTTAAACCCACAATAGAGCCTCAATTCTCTCGAGAAAAACCCACAATGCTCTCTCTCTCTCTCTCTGTCTCTCTCGCGCTGATAAAGAGATCAGTATGGATGTGTGGGTGTCAGGGTGCATTAGGCACTGACAGAGTGTGATGTACAGAGATCATAATTCACTCACACACACATTTCCTGAAACTAGTATTGATCAGCTGTCCTGAAAAGCAGGCCCCCTCCTTTTTTTGACATTTTCTGTGTGGGTTTTTTGGCAAAATTGTTGAGTGGTTTTAAATGTGGTAAAATGGAGCTGAGTGTACTGCGATCTTATTGATACCTGAATAAATAGTCAAATTAACCAAAATACTTTATGAAATATAGATTTTGAAACCCCAAAATATGATGATTGCCTTGTGATGGGCAGACTTCCTAAAATATAAAGGTAGCTATATTTTTCTTGTATACAGACCCATTTATATTGTGTTAGAATTATTTATTTTTTTATTTTTTTAAAGAACTTACTTAAAGGTATAGCGGAGGATCTTTCCGAATTTTAGATAAGACCCGCCCTCTCCACTTTTTGAAAAGTTTGATTGATTCACCAGAATGATTGACAATTAGGAGGACCAATAGTATAGGTGATCCACCCGGAAGTAAAAAATCCTCCGCTATACCTTTAAGACTCCAAAATTTAATAATTAACTTTTATGTTGTCACAATTTACTAAAAAAAAAAATGATTAAAAGTATACCTGGGAAAAAAAAGCATTTTTACACTAGCTCAATTTTAGCTCAATTCAAATTAATTTGCATAGCATTTTACAGTAATATTATTCAAAATCAGTTTTAAAGAGAATAGAGCCCTACAAACCTCAGTCAGAAAGCTAAATGCACACAATGTGTCAAAATATTTGTTTGATTCATTGCTATTGTTGTGATGAATTAATCAGCATTTAATGCAATTCAATCAAAATATTGAATTAATTGACATAATTCAAACATATACATAAACTATTATATTTATGCAAACTAAATTCTGTTGTTTGTGTTGCCAAAGCAGCACTAGCTAAGCCACAAATAATGGGAAATGGTGTAAAATACAGAATATGCTAAATAAATAACAAAGAATAACAACAACAACAACAACAACAAAAAACTGAATAAGAAATATTACTATAATAATATGAATGAAGAATAATCGAAAAGAAGGAACAATAGTGAGCTTAGGAAATGACAGATTGTGCTGGCACACAGTAGTCCCTCTTCTCTTCGTAGGTTAAGGAGTTTTTATTGTTGTTAGATTTGAAGTCTGTCTGTTAAGTTTTGTTGAAGGACTTTTCAGAGACCTCTTTAAACTTTTGGCATCCAGTCAAGAATGTCTCTCAGACTAACACATACACCTGCTGCTCTTTCAGATTGTTAAACTCCATGTAAGAGGTAGAAAGTAGAAGTCAGAATATAGAGGTTACATTTTTAAATGTTTTCATTTTATCCAGAGCAAACTCAAACATCATTGCAAAATGCTGCTCATTATTGCTCTAAACTTGTGATTTATATCATCCAAGTAGCCTACATAATATTAATAAATCAACTATTTTCTACGTAGTAACGATACAAGCACAGAGACATTTAGAATCTGCTCTTGACTAGAATCTTGACATGGTGCCCTGGATATTGACATTTGCCATAACTCTAATTAAAATCAGTATAAAAAAAATGTTTTGGTCATAATTTCAGGAGAGAAATAGCTTCTCAAACTTTCTAGAGCGCATGTGTCTGTCCTCCATAGTCATGGACTATTCTTTGAAAGGCTACACATTTGGCCGTGAGCATGTTCAGTGTACAATTAAGTCGCTTTGGATAAGGCGTCAAGCAAATACATAATTTTATAATGTAAATGTAGCTGGTTCAAATTTAACGTCCCACCCTGATTATTAGGAGTTTCAAAGACCACATAATATCGATTGGAGTACACAAAGTACACGAACCGCACCACACATATCCATTTTCAAGCACACTCAGTGAACAGTTCCTTCGTGCACACCAGAGTTCAGAAATCAACATTCACATCAATCAAAATCACTGAAGTTTGATGTCAAATGGACTTGGATCCATATAAAAGCTGTGGGATGAAAACACCCATAATATTTCTCCACCCTTCAGGTGTGTTATAATCATCTCAGGTGTAAACTTGTCTCTCTCACACCCACGCAGATGTACACACACACAACGATAGCGTTACAGAATCTGAGCTTATCTCTAAAAGGTATTCTTTTGGCAAAAAAGTGTAATCTGGAACACAATAGCTAGTGCTAACATTGCTAACTGTCATTCTCGCTGTAATCGTATCCATTTTCACAATCTTATAAAATGATAACATCTCTTTCTCTGGAAAAGTGGCCTCTTTCTCTGGAATTCCAACCAAAACCCAGATAAAAGCTGGAGTTGGCAAACATTCGGTATGCAACCCAAAAATAGCTTGGAATAATAAGCCTGATTTACAAACGGCTTACAAAATATGGATCACACATGTCAGCTGTGAAGCGCGTGCATGTTTGCAGCGCTGAAATGTTAAAGTTAATCACGCAGAGGCTAAGGAGGTCAGAACAGTGAACGTGTCCTCATCAGCTTAAAGCAGTATAACATACACACACACTGACAGAGAGAGAAGACAGGCTTAATATTCTCTCTTTCAGAGTCTGACATTTTCTGGCCCACTTGCTCCAGTCAGTCAGGCCGCTGAGACACAAGAAGTGAAAATACATGTATTTATCTAAACTGTCCTTATCTCCACGGCAGCAAAAAAACACCGCCTTATGGACTCACTAACTATTCAGCACATGCGAGTGACTTACAGACACTGGCACAAAATGAAATGCTCTCGAGTCAGTCAGAAGGAAAGGCTGTACATTTCCTTTGGCCTGTCCTTTGAAATAAATCTTCAGGATGTTTTTGTCTTTATCGTCAACCAGATGCAAAGTTTGATCAGTTTGATCGCAGAAAAGAAAGGGTAAAAAGTAACACCACATTACCAAGCCACCAAATTTGAGGTTTTAATCATGTTCATAGCACAAAGATCAGTTACAGATCTGAAAAAAAGCACCAAAATATTCATCCAAAACATAGACCTCTCTATAAACTTAATCAATAATAAACTGTAAATGTATTCAGCATTTTGTAACAAATGTTTTCGGATTTTCTAGACTATTTTAAGTCGTAAAGTGAGCAGGATATATTCAAATTTAACACATGGCTTCGGCAGGCATGTATTATGATACTAAGCAGTGCAGTGTGAATGGAACTGCAGCGTGCTCTATTTGAGAGCCATTGGGGCAGATTTAAGATTGCCCTGCCTATGTTCACGTTACCTTAAAGGAGAACTCCGGTCAATTTTAAAATTGAGCTCATTTTATTGTACATTTGGAGTGCTGTCAATACAGAGAACAACGGCAAAAATCGGTGTTGCCTACACCGAGTTATTCTATTTTTAAAATTTGCACCCTGTTGACTTCAATGGGGCAAGTACTAAACCTGCTTTTAGGCTCTTAACATCCTTGATGTGTCATTACAAGTGCACAGAAAATGTGAGTGATTCCTTCTGAGTGAACACGAGTGGATCTGACTGCAGTAGATGTGAAAGATATGTATAAAAATGATGTTATTTAAGCCAGCGCAAATACCTGTTTACATCCTGTTTTTCGTGATCTGTGATCATATGTAACTAAACCTATGCGCGTGAACTCGGCAATCGACTACTTTGGACTTCAACCGAAAAACAGGATGTAAACAGGTATTTGCGCTGGCTTAAATAACATCATTTTTATACATACCTTTCACATCTACTGCAGTCAGATCCACTCGTGTTCACTCAGAAGGAATCACTCACATTTTCTGTGCACTTGTAATGACACATCAAGGATGTTAAGAGCCTAAAAGCAGGTTTAGTTCTTGCCCTATTGAAGTCAACAGGGTGCACATTTTAAAAATAGAATAACTCGGTGTAGGCAACACCGATTTTTGACGTTGTTCTCTGTATTGACAGCACCCCAAATGTACAAAAAAATTAGCTCAATGTTAAAATTGACCGGAGTTCTCCTTTAAGTAAACCTCGCTCCAGACCAACCACTTCAGGAATGTGTATATTAGTCTGCATCAGGTCAGTAACTAATTGGCATGTCTGTTCTTTGTATCAGATTAATGAAAGTTTAAACATGCTAAAGCAAATAGCCTTTATATTGTTCTGTTGTTTTTGTTTTATGTTTGTTTCTGAGAAAAGAAATGATCTATTAATGATATTTCTTTTCCTCACCGGAATTCCTCGACAACTTGTTACATTCTAAAGGTACGTTTACATGACAACGATATGCATAAAACGGAGACGTTTTTCCTTTGAGTTTTCCGCGTTCAGAGGACACCATTGTCATAACTATCCCCATTCACAAGGATCTGTTAAAACGACTAAAAACGCTGTATTCTGCTGCCATGCCATTAGATGGCGATGAAACATAGACTGAACACGTTTTTGAGACCGCTTTCAAAAACGGGCACTTTGAAATTCGTTTTTGTTCGAAAAGTTTGCACCCAAAACGCCGTTGTCGAGTAAACGAATGGCCAAAACACATACAAGTTTCACGTTTTTAGTTGAAAACGGTGTTGTGTAAACAGCCTCACAAACAACATTCGAGGCAATAATTACTACATTAAAGCATGTAAGATATGCGTGCCTGTCAATCAACATTAGAGCGCCACTCTGTCAGAATAACGGAGGGACGATAGACCTCCGCCAAAAGTGTGTGTATGTGTTCAGCGATTAGATAAAGTTTACAGATTGTTTATCATAAACTAGCACTAAGACCCAGAATCTGCCCTACCTAAAATATATGATCAGGAGCCGCTACTGACTTTAAATATTAATCTTTGTTCCACATAATGAGCAATAACCGTGATACATTCCTCAGAAAACGGCAGTAATGCATTGATGCGAATTGAAGTCGGTGACTTTCTCGTCACTTGTAGAAATGTGAGTAAAATGTGGCAGATGACACACTGACAATGCTACGGGAGGTAAAATGACCCCTGGAACATCTTCTTGTCTCATTCTTTCATTCATTCGGCAGTTTAATATTCATCACTTCCCTTCAGCTATGCCCTCACAGGCGTCCCACCGCCCAGATCGCCCCAAATCCCCTCACAAATCCCCACTTCAACATTACCTCATTTACAAAAGCAAAGTCAAGACAAAAGAGCACGTCTCCGAGCAGCGCCGCCTTTAACATGCAGGACGCAGCCATTGAGGCGACAGAGAGGCGCTATTATGAGCTCTTTCGCCTCTGAGAATGTTTCTTTAATGATTCTGTTCTGTTTCCATTTTATTTCTTTGCTTCCTTCATTATGTTAATAATTTCTTCACCTCAAGATTTGTCCACACTGTCACACCAGAGCAAACAGAGAGGTGTTAACCTGAAAATTAACCTTGAAAATCCGGCCTCTCTCTTTATCGCATATTGCACCCATACGCAAAGTGATTTATGACCTTGCAGGAAACTTGTTTTGAAAATCCTATTACATAGTACGTGAAGTCAGAACTGTCCACAAACCTGTGTTTAACAAAGATGTATTCAGTCCTTTAAAGGCAATTCTCTCTCCAATCAGGGTTTATAGCTCATCGTTACCAAACAGGCTACTAAAACAAAGGCCTAATCTCGCACATACACACAGCAAATGTGTGGCATATGTTACTGTTTCCGCCCTCCAGGGGACGTACAAACCTTCGGATGAGTCTATCAGGAAGACCCCTGTTGCCATCTCCAACTCTTAAAGGAGCAGTTCAATGAAAATGCTGTTGTGATTTATTGACCTTCATGTCATTCCAAATGTGTTCCTTCTGTGGAATACAAATGCTTTCCCCCCCATACAACAAAAGTAGCATATGACCATTGGCTGCCAGGCTCCAAACAGCTCTGTAAAGGTATTTACATAGTCCATTAGACTCACACACTATATTCTAAACCTTCCAAAGTCATACAATAGCTTTATGTGAAGAACAGAACAAAAACTGAGAAATAAAAATTAAGTTGAAATGCAAAAATTACACATCAGTCAACCATCAATCCTATGGTGATTTTTTTTTTTTTGGCAGACCCCCACACAGATTTTTTCTGGCCAAAATATATTTAAAATATATGGTAAATGGGTTGTAAGAACACATATTAAGGAAACATATTTTTATAAATGTATTTAAACCTTCAAATACAAAAGCATATTACAAAATGTATTTGTGTTGTAAGGGGCAAGAAAATACATATCAGTCTTTAAAATATTTTGTGTAAATGCAAAATGTATTTTTTAAGCATAGTTTGTACAATATAAATCTATTTGTATGTATAAAAAAAAAGAAAAAAAAGAAAAGAAAAAAAAATGTTTTCTGTCCTGGGTCACTTCATGGTCAATGTGTACTTTTGTTATATGAAAAAGAGCAGTGTGGCTATCATGCCAAACATCTATTGGTGAGTAAATTATGACAGAATTCCTTTGAAATTTCCAACAAAAGAGTTTTTGTTTTAATCTCCTTTTTTTGGCTCTCACATTACACACTGTACGAGTGAGGGTCAAATTCAGTCCAGCTCAAATTATGGTATATATCAACCGTGATGTACTCACACTCATATAAACAGACAACACATGCACAAGACGCATATGGGTAAACAATGTCACACACCCTAACAGACTTTAGCTGCATCAACTGGTGTTGAGAAAGCTTGTTGGGGCTTGTTGCAGATTGGAGCGGATCTGTTGTACAAAACAGCGCGCGCGTGTGTGTGTGTGTGTGTGTGTGTGTGTGTGTGTGTGTGTGTGTCCACAAGGATAGTAAAACCTGAGATCACCTGTGAAAATAGCAGTCCCCTAGGGAAATAGATTAATAAATATACTAAATTACATATTTTTTGAAAATGTAAAAATGCATAAAGTTGTCTATGATTGGTAGGTTTAGGGGTTAGTGTAAGTGGATAGATTATACAGTTTATACTGTATAAAAACCATTACGCCTATGGAGAGTCCCCACAAAGATAGTGAAACCGTGTGTGTGTGTGTGTGTGTGTGTGCGTGTGTGTGTGTGTGTGTGTGTGTGTGTGTGTGTGTGTGTGTGTGTGTGTGTGTGTGTGTGTGTGTGTGTGTGTGTGTGTGTGTGTGTGTGTGTGTGTGTGTGTATGTCTGTGTCTCTGTGTGTGTGTGTGTGTGTGTGTGTGTGTGTGTGTGTGTGTGTGTGTGTGTGTGTGTGTGTGTGTGTGTGTGTGTGTGTGTGTGTTGATGAGACTAAAGGAAACAAGGCTGGTTGCAGCTTGTTTACAGGCAGGGCAAATAAAATATGGCCACTTATCTACAGTAAATTAACACAGGCAAGCACACACTCTTGACGGCATAACATTACAAAATATTCCCCCATTTCCTGCTCCACATACCTCTCACAACACAAACTTGCAGATGCATCTCTATGTTGACACAACATATGAGTAAATATCATGGCAGTTTTTAGACAATGTATGAAGTCACTTCCCCTTAAAGGGACCATTCACCCCAAAAATATTTCATCATTTACTCACATTCATGTAATTCCATAACTGTATAACTTACTTTCTTCTCTGAAACATGAAAGAAGACATTTTGAAAAATGCCTCATTGTTTTTGTCCATACAATGTAATGTATTTAAATGTATTTAAAATACATTTATTTCACACTAAGTATACTACAAATCCATTAACAAATTTACTGATGATATAAATATTATAATTAAACTTTATTTAGATTACTTTTTTTGCACAATGCACGTTTATTAATATTAAGCCTAAAATGTGTTTTAATATCAGGATAGTATGATCTCTGTATAATATCAGTCTTAGATTCAAGATATTTAAAGTGTACCTAAAGTATACTTGCAATAGTTCCACTTTAGCACAGTCAAATATACTCCAATATATCTTTAGCTGGACCTCAGCACTATTTCCGGATATTTCCGAAGTGCATTTGTTATAGTTTCAATTTAGCAGACTTTAAGTATACCAAATTAGAATACCAAAAGTGCAATTGCAGGGTATTTATATTATGTACATACAGTAAATATATGAATGTATGTGTAATATATGCATACAAGTTTGAAATTAAACAAAGGTGAATAAATTATGACAGAATTCTCATTTTTGGGTGAACTTTTGTCCTAGCAGAGTAACCACAAAAAGAGTAAGGTCACAAAAGAACACACTAGAGTTTCATGAATGTGGCAAAATCAATAATAAGCCAAATTTGCATTGAAAAGCATGTTTAACCTGAAATGAATGACAATGTATTGGAATAAAAATTGCATGTGGTTAGTTAAAAAGACAGGTTGTACTGCTTGTGTGCATTTCATTTTGCTCAATTTATTAAAGGGATAGTTCACCCAAAAAAAATGAATGCTTCCTTTCATCTGGGAATGCAAAGGAAGATATTTTTAACTTTTTTGTCCATTCAATGAAAGTAAAAGGTCACAGATTTGGAACTAGATGAGGGTGAGTCAATGATGACAGAATTTTAATTTAGGTTAAACTATGCCTTTAAGTCTATAGACTTTATAAGCCACAGAAACAAGTGAGGAGCCATCTTTAGAATTTATCTTTAGGGCTACATAAAGTCTATACGTGTGTGCAAAGATGTGACTTAAAGTGTAACTTCGCTGTTACAATGTCGGTAATATATGTAAATGAACAATGTTTACTCGTTCTCCATGCTACCTGGAATGAGAAATTCATGGTTATTTGTCAGCAAATCTTTTGACGGCTCCAGGGCTTTTGTGAAAACTACAGATTATACTTCCGCATAACCGCATTTGCTATTCGTATAGTGCTATGTCTACTTTTTAAACAACACTATGGTAAAATGGAACGCTATGGCAACAGCTTTCTTACCTGTACACAACGGTGTTTTGCTTCGGGAAGTTGGGCAGAATTGACGGAACGGCAGTTTCTTTCAGTTTTCCCTCTCCGTTTGGCCTAAAACACTGCTTTTGTGGTCATCCGGTTTGAATTGTTGGCTACAAACATAGAGGTTTTTCAGACTGTACATCAAGGCATTATTTTCGTATTTACGATTCTTTGCAGCCTTTACAACGCACTGGATCCTTCACTGGAAACCTAAACATTACTCATTGAATTCTTGCACCAGGGAACAATACAATTTGACACCATTATAACTAAAAGTTTGCTAAGTAATATGTCCACCTTAAGCAAGGCGATATTTGACCCTTGTACGCATATCCATAGAAGATTGGTGGAAGTAGGCGTGGATGGCAACACACCCAGTGCATTATGGGTGTTGACGTTTTCGTACCTATTTGGCAAACTGGAAGACAGCAGCCTTATTTCTCTGTTTTCTCTTGTCTGATAGCACCAATTTTTAAAAAAATCGCCTTTCTACTGCATAGGCAGCCAAGTTTTAGTGAAAGCCCATTTTGCCAGCGGAAGACACTAAACCCCATTCTCTGAATCCATTTGTTGAATAAATCACTGTTTCTGCAAAACATTAAACAAGTTCAGGCAGTTAGACACAATTTGCCGTCTTCATGCACTCTTTTTGCAAAACTCTAAACACATTCTAACTCTATTAAAACACATTTTGCACTGTGATGAACTTGTGTTGCAAAATGGTAAACCTTAAATGGCAAAAGTTAAACGCATCTACAACAGTTGTCATCATTGCTTACACAGAACGTCTCAAACTTGTTCACACTTGTTTGTTAATGATGTGATCAAACCAACTGTACAAAATTGAAGCCAGCACAGGTGACACAGGTGCAATGAATGTTGATACCAACAATGGATAGAAGTGGATGAGGACGAGGAAGAGCAAGGTGTGGAGTGTTGTCAAGGCTGGATCTAACACACAAGAGGTTTTTTTCCTTTGCCTGGCAAGAGACAACATTGCCTGTGAAGTCCTCAGGCTGGACCCAAAAAATTATTTGTAGAGACTGGCTGTGTTAATGATGTGAAAGCATTATTTGATTTTGTAAACAGGTGAAATGGTTTTGAGCCAAATGTTTGATTTTGCCAGAAGAGACAAGGGTTTGGTGAATGAAGATTTGTGTTTATAGTGAGACAATGGGTGAAGGTTTCAAGAAATGCATCTTATCAATTGTGAAAAACTGTAATAACCACATGGTACACTTTAACACAACATGCCAGCTTTTTAGGAAACACAGATTTTGTAAAAGAATGTCAAACATTATAAAATCAGACACGTGCGATATTCAGACCTTCTTATCATGCTGAGCTCAAACATTACCTTTTGAACCTGCAACATAAAAAAAAACACCTTTATGACTTGACAATTGAAGTTGAGATCTGATACTGAGTGCGGGTAATAAGAGCGACATTATGAATGTCAGTCAGGAACAGCGTACTGATGTGGATTAATAGCTTAATGTCTAATTAGTTTCAGTCTCTGATCTGAAGAAACAACAGACACACGTCCCTCAGCAAACAACAGGTTATGAGTGCTGAGAATATCCTCAGCACAGACGGCTGTTATCAGGACCAGATAAGAGCAGCTAAGGTGAGCGCTGAGTCTAAAAGACAGACAGAATGAGAGAGAATATATGACATTTTCCAGGCGAATGAGATCCTTGAATCTCTCTCTCAAAAAAAAATAAAACTAAATTTATTTTGCATGTAAATTTCATGGCAATGAGTCAATAAATAATGAGCTCGAATGTCATTTCCTGTCTTCAATCTGTTGGTTCGCACGGACGCTGACATATCCCTCTGGAAATTACCTACAGCGGAGACTATGAATATGATTATGTCTATCTGAGCCACGGTGATAGCTCAGTACATTCATAATTAATGTAAGTGTCAACAAAAATCTTCAGTTCTTTTGGCGTAGTCTTAAACCGTACACACATCCTGTCTTCAGTTTCCTGTTGGGATGTAAGCACAAGGTCTGAGGAGAATTGTTTCAGTAGTAGTAAGAGTAGAAACTGAAGAAACAAACTGGGATGTTTGTAATGTTTGAGGCGGAGGATGTGCACAGGGCTGTGTCTTCAAGGACAGGGCACTTTCAGAGGGTTGTTGACCGCAGTTACAGCACATTGACCCAGAACCATGACAGTTT